>NW_026728480.1:0-49074 GCF_030684315.1 Stegostoma tigrinum
TAACATGTACTCAGGGATAGACACTGATGTAGACCCACGTTTTGCAGCTGTCAGCAAAATAAAGCCGTGAGGATTAAAACTGTGAAAGGGCTGTAAATGGGGTGGAAGGAGCATTTTAATTCAGTCTCCCTTTCATAGTGAAAGAGTAGGGGTAAATGGGTGTTTATCTGGCTGGCGGTCAGTGGCTAGTAGTGTGTCTCAGGGATCAGTGTTGGGACTGCAATTGTTTACAATTGATACAGATGATTTATAGTCGGGGATGAAGTGTGGTGTGTCAACATTTGCAGATGACACTAAGCTGAGCGGTAGAGCAAAGTGTGCAGAAGAACTGAAGGCCTGCAGATGGTTATACAGTCTAAGTGAGTGGGCAATGGTCTGGCAGATGGAGTTCAATGTCAATAAATGTGAGGTCATCCATTTTGATAGGAATAACAACAAAGTAGGCTATGGTTCAAATGGTAAAAAAATTGCAGCATGTTACTGTGCAAAGTGACTTGGGTGTCGTTGTGCAGGAATCGCTCAAAGTAATATTGTAGCAGATAATTATAAAGGCAAATAGAATTTTGTCTGTCATTGCGAGAAGGATGGAGTTTAAAAACAGGGAGGCTATGCTGCAGCTGTATAGGGTCCTGATGAAGCCTCACCTGGACTACTGTGTGCAGTTTTGGTCTCCTGACTTGAGAAGGGATATACTCTCACTGGAGGGGGCACAGAGGAGACTGACTTGGTTGATTCTAGACTTGAGAGGGTTGGAATATGAGGAGAGACTGAGTTGGCTGGGATGATACTCATTGGAATTCAGAAGAATGAGGGAAGAGTTTATAGAAACATACAAGATTATGAAGGGAATAGATAAGGTGGAGACAGGGAGGTTGTTTCCACTGGCAGGTGAAACGAGGAGGAGGCGGGTATAGCTCAAAATAAAAGGAAGCAGATGTCAGACTGAGGACAGGAGGAACTTCTTCACCCAAACGGTTGTGAATCTGTGGAATACCCTGCCCAGTGAAGCAGTTGAAACTACCTCGTTTAAGGCAAGACCAGATCACGTTATGAACATGAAAGGAATTTAGGTTGATGGTGAGCGAGTGGGTGAGTGGAGCTGAGTCTCAAAAAGATCAGCCAGGATCTTATTGAACAGCGGGGCAGTCTTGAGGGGCCGGATGGCCTACTCCTGCTTAGTTCTGATGTTTTTCTATTATAATGTTATAGAACCTCACAGAAAAAGGATATTTTAAAGCAATTGACCCTGCATTACTGAAGACGCGCCAGCCAGAGGTTCTGAGGAAGGATCACCTGACCCAAAACGTTAACTCTTTCTTTTCCCTCACAGATGCTGTCAGACTTGCTGAGCTTTTCCAGCAACTTTGGATATTTTCCCTGATTTGCAGCATCCGCAGTTCTTCCGGTTTTTACTGTGTGTTTTGGTATTTATTTACAAGGGGCTCTTTACTTACAGCCAGCTCTGTCTTTTAGGGTTTATTTGTAAGGGGCCCTGTTTTACGGATAATATACAGGTCGGCTCGATGTTGGGGTGTATTGACAGGTGCTCTGTGCCTTCGGCTTTGTTTCGAAGGAGCCCGGTGTTTCACCTTTTACTTCCTGGGGGATATGTGTTCGTGTTCGTCTGAAGGGGTCTCTGTATTTGAGCGTATAATTACAGGGGGTGAAGTTGATGTTGTAGAAGTTTGTTTAAACAGGACTCTGTGTTTTGGGGTTATTTACGGTGAAGCCCGCTTTTTACGGATTATAGACAGGTGTTTGAGGGCCTCTGTGCAGGCGGCTCCGTGTGTGAGGGCGAGGAGTGCGGCTGAAGCTTGGTTTAGTTTGGGCCTGAGGTTCTGGTGAGTGCCGGATTGGGCGAGCGTGAGGTCTGAGCTTTTCCAGCAATTTTGTTTTTGTTCCTGATTTTACTGTATCCACAGTTCCTTTTCGTTTTTACTTTTTTTGTGTTTATCTACAGGGGGCTCCCAATGTCAGGGTTTATACACTGGGGTTCCTGTGTTTTAGGCTTTATTTCACGGGTGCTGTTTGTTTTAGGAGGCTCTATTGTTTAGTGTTCATTTACAGGGGCATCTGTGTTTGGGGTTTATTCACAGTGAGCTTCGTGTTTTAGGGGTAATTTAGTGGGTTCTGTGTGTTCGGACTTCGATACGGGGGCTCTGTTTTCGGGTTTAGTTAAAGGGGCCTTTTTTTTAGGAGTTATTTACAGGGCGCTCTATGTTTTAGGGTTGGACATCAGCGACCATCTCACAATGATCACTCCCACAGATCTGACCCGCCGACAGTCCTGCAATCTGTTAGTCCTGAGCATCTAATCATGTAGCACTCCCATCAATTCTGACCCTCTGATAAAGAGGCACTTTCTCAGACCAACACAGTGACAATGCCACAATTCCTCACTACTGACAAAGTACTAACTTCTCACAGAGGTAATTCCTCAGTATTGAGCCTCCAATAGAAATGCAATACTTCCGTACTGACCTTCTGAATTGGTTGCTCACCATTAATTCTGAACCCGTTCCAATGATGCTCCTCCTCTGTGTTCAGTCTCTCATAATAATGCACTCTGGCTGTTCTGATCCTCTGACAATGCTGCAATTATGTATGAATTATTATCTTGTATTATCAGTACAGGACTCCCTCAATGCTTCCTCCATTACACTGAGGTCTATCGTTTATATCGGCTCCAACAAACCTGCTCTTATTTAACGGGCCAGGCATTGCTTCACTTGTACAGATTTTGTCAAGTCCTGCTGATGTTTCTGGGAGGACTTTTTCTGACACCTCAGAATTGACCCCTGACAATGTTGCACTCCCCCCTCACTTATAACCGCACCTGAGCTGCAATACCTCGGGGCTCACCTCCTAATTATGTAGCACCCATGAATTCTAAGTCCCTAAAATGAGATACTGCCTCAGTATTGACCCTCTGTTACTAATGCACTAAGTCAGAACAACCCTCCAGCAATGTGACCCTGCCTCAGAACTGACACTGAGAATGAGGCACTCCTTCAGCACTGCATCTCTAATCATACATTACATTGAGACATTCCTTGTGTACTGACCCTTTGAACAATCAGGCATTCCCTCAGTCCTGACAGTCTGACGATTGTGCACTCCCTCAGTACTGGACCTCTGATAATGAGGCACTCTCGTAGTGCTGACCTCTCATAGACCTGTAACACCTCAGCCCTTATGCTCTGACAGTGTTTCAATACCTCAGTACTGACCCTCTGACAACGGGTCAGTGCCTCAGAACTGCCCCCCTGACAATAAGGGAAACCGTCATACTGACCCACTGCTTCTGAGGCCCTCCCTCCACACTGACTTCCCAGTGCAAAACTATTTCAGGACTGGCCCTTGAAATGTGAACAACTTCCTTAATTCTGTCCCCCTTAAATGGCAGCACTCCCTCAGCACTGACCCTTTGACAATAACGCACTCCCACATTTTTGACCCTGTGACAATGAGGCACTCCCTCACCCCTGATGCTCAGACAGCGCTTCAATATCTCAGTCCTGATACTGTCACTGCCTCAGCACGGACCACTTGACAACGAGACACTGGTGAAGAACTGACCTGCTCACAGAGCTGCAAGACCTCAGTACTGACCCTCTCATCAAGGGACACTATCTGAATTCTGACACCTGCATAATGAGGCACTGCCTCAGCGTTCACCCTCTGACAAACTCCTGACGACCCCCTGTAAAGACTGACAGTCTCCCTGGACGTCCTATAAATCCTGACAGTCTCTCCTGGACTCACAATGAACACTGACACACTCCCCAGGGACTCTTTGTAAATACCCACACACACACACACACAGGGGCACCCTGTAAATATTGACACACACACAGGGACACCCTGTAAATATTGACACACGACCTGGCAATCCCCTGTCAAGACCAACAGAGTCCCCGGGGACACACTGTGAATATTGACACATCTGTGTGACCCCCTGGAAATACTGACAAAGCCCCTGAAATCATCTGTAAAACTGACACACTCCGTGGGACCCCCTGTAAATATTGACACAGTCCCAGCAAATCCTGAAAATACTGACAGTCCCTGGGACCCTCTGCAAAGACTGACGCATTTCCCGGGGCCCCCTTTAAATACTGAAAAATTCCCGCGACCTACAGGGGTTCAGGGACTGCGTCAGTATTGACAGGGGCTCTTGGTGAGAGTGTCAGCATTTACAGGGTGTTCCGCGGAATTTGTAATTATTTACAGGTGCTCCCGGGAGTGTGTCAGTAGTTACAGGCGGTCCCATGGAGGGTCAGTATTTACAGGGCGTCTCAGGGATTGTGTCAGGATTGACAGGGAGACTTGGGGAGAGCGTCAGTAGTTACAGGGGTGCCCGTGGACTTTGTTTTTTCAGCGGGTGTTAGGGAGAGCTACAGTATTTCAAGGTGGTCCCAGGGAGTGTGCCAGTGTTTACAGGGATTCCAGGGGAGTGTGTCAGTATGCACCGAGCCCCTATAAATTCTGACACGCTCCGCAGGACTCCCTGTAAATACTGACATAGTACCTGAGAATCCCTGAAAATGCCACTACACTCCCAGGGACCCTCTGTAAACGCTGACACATTTCCCAGGGCCCGCTTTATACACTGAAAAATTCCCTCGGCCTCCTCTGTATACTGACACACATCCCCGGACCCTTGTACGTATAGACACACTCTACACAACTAACCACAAATACTGGGATATCCCGTAAATACCGACACACACCTCACGACACACTGTAACTACTGTCACATTCCCTGGAATCCGCTGTAAATACTGAGAAACTCCCTGGGGCTGCATGTAAATACGGACACATTTCCCAGGGACCCCTCTAAACACGAACACATTCCCTGGGACTTCACCTAAACACTGACACATTCCACGGAACCCCCGTAAACACTGATAAACTCCCAGGACCCCCTGGAAATAATTACACATTCCCCATTCCCCCTGTAAATACCGATACACACGCCGGAACTCCCGTAAACACTGACACATTCCACCCCCGGATACCGATACTCTCCCTGGGACACCCTGCAAATACTGATGCAATCACCGGGACCGCTGTAAATTCTGTCACACTCCTCGGGAAGCCCTCTCAATACTGACATATTCCCTAGACACCCTTTAAATACTGGCAAAGTCCCAGAGAACCCCTGAAAATACTGCCACACTCCCCAGGACCCTTTGTAAATACTGATATATTCCCCGGGACCAGCTGCAAATATTGACACATTCCCTGTCCCCGCTATAAGTACTGAGAAACTCCCTGGGACTCCCTGTATACAATGACACATTTCCCAGGGTACCCTCGAAACACTGACACATTCCCCAGGAGCTCCTCCAAATACTGACACACAGCCCCACACCCCTGTACAGACAAACTCCCTGCGACCCACTGTAAATCTTGACATACTCCCTGAGACCCCCTGGAAATACCGACACACCACCCCTCCCGGGACCGCCTGGAAATACCAAAACACTGTAGGGATTCTCTGATTCTATTCTATGATGCCCTTGTCCTGTGAATGAATGAATAAATAAAGAAACCTGGTGAAGCCGCCAAACAGCATAGCCAGCAAGTGATAGACACAGCAAAGTGATCCCACCATCACTGGATCAAATCTGAGCTCTGCAGTCCTGCCACATCTCGTCATTTACTGTGGTGCACAATTAAACAACTGATTGGACGTGAAGACTCCACACATATCCCCATCCTCAATGATGGAAGAGCCCAGCACATCAGTGCAAAAGATAAGGCTGAAGTATTCATAGCAATCTTCAGCCAGAAGGACCAAGTGGATGATTCATCTCGGGCTCCGCCAGCATCACAGATACCGGTCTTCAGTAAATTCAATTCACCCCACGTGATGTCAGGAAACACTTGCAGACACTGGATACTGCAAAGGTCACAGGCCCTGACAATATTCTGGCAATAATACTGAAGACTTGAGCTCCAGAACGTGCCGCTCCCCGTGCCAAGCTGTTGCAGTGCAGTTTCAACACTGGTATCTACCCGACACAGTGGAAAATTGCCCACGTATGTGCTGGATTGCAAACATAGGACAAATCCAACCTGGCCATATACTGCCCCATCAGGCTGTACTCAATCATCAGGAAAGTGATAGAAGGTGTCAGTAACATTGTTATCAAGCAGCACCTGCTCAGCGACGGCCAGTTTGGGTTGTCAGGGCAGCTCAGCTCCTGACCTCATTACAGCCTTGGTTCAAACATGGACAACACAGCTGCATTCCAGAGGGGAAGTGAGAGCTCCAGCCCTTTACAACAAGACTACATTTGACCAAGTGTGGCATCAAGAAGCCCGAGCAAAACTGGACTCAATGGGTATAAGGGGACAAATTCTCCACTTGCTGGAGTCATACCTGGCACGCAGGAAAATGAATGATCTTATTGGAGGTCAGATATCTTAGCTCCAGGGGATCCCTGCAGGAGTTTCTCGGGGCAGTGTCCGAGATATAACCATCTTCAGCTGCTTCATCAATGAACTTGCATTCTTCATAAGGCCAGAAGTTGGGATGTTCCTGATGATTGCACAATGTTCAGCATCATTCATGATTCCTCAGATCCTAAAGCAGTCCTTGTCCAAATGCAACTAGATCTGGGCAATACCCAGGCTTGGTCAGACAAGTGGAAGTTACATTCACACCACAGAAATACCAGGCAATGACCGTCACCAACAAGAGACAACCCCCCGCCCCCGACAAACAATTTGTTACATTCACTGCATCCCACACTGTCACCGTCGTGGGGGTGAGCTTTGAACAAAAACTGAACCAGACTCACCACATAAACACAGTGACTACAAGAGCAGGTCAGTGGTGAGGAATGCTGCGGCGACTAACCCACCTCCTGATTCCCCAGAACGTGTCCACTGTCTACAAGGCATAAGTCAGGACTGTGATGGAACGCTCCCCATTTACCAGGATGGCCGCAGCTGTAACAACATGCAAGAAGCTTGACTCCATCCAGGACAAAGCAGCCCAGTTGACTGACACGATATCGACAATCATCCACTCCCTCCACCACCAATGATGAGCGGCCTCAGCAGCACTGTGTACGATCTACAAGATGCATGGCAGAAATTCGCCAAAGCTCCTCATGCAGTACCTTCCAAACCCATGACAGCTTCCATCTCGAACGACAAGGGCATCAAGTACATGGGAACACCTCCTTCAATCCCACTCCAAGCCACTCGTGATTCTGATTTAGAAATATATCCGGAATCCTTCACTGCGACTGTTCAAAAGATGGGAATTCCCTCCCTCATGGCACTGTGGGGGCAACCCACAGCAGGCGAACTGCAGCGGTTCGAGAAGGCAGCTCACCACCAACATCTCCAGGGCAATTAGGGATGGGCAATAAATGCTGGACCAGTCAGTGACACACACATCCAACAAATAATTGAAGAAACAAACTCTTATTAATTAGTGATTTTTCACAGTCTCACAGCCAGCCATGCCTCATATACACACATCTTAGTGACAATGTGGTGACCGTAACCAGACCCACAGTGAGCCTGGGCTCATCCACACTCCTCCCAGTCACATTTCTGATTTGAAAAATACACCTTTTTCACAAGAAATCTCTTTGTATATGTACAATGTCACAACTGCAGTTGCGTTCTGTCCAGCTGCGTATCAAATAAACAAATAAAGCATTGGACTTTGGCTCCACCCAATGAACCAAAGACCTCTCTTAGACATACAACAAAAATATTTACATACATGAGAGACACGGGGAGGGTCCGATAACTGAATGGACCCTCATTTACCTTCAGCAGGAAAACCTCAGACAGTGGTCCTTCCCGACTGTGCCTCGGCAGCAGCAGCCCCATCGTCCCAGTTATGCCCCAAGCTTTTAGTGCATCCCAGTTATGCCTCGTGGACACACCACCTGGTTCCTGACAGGGAGCCTGGCAGCATCTACACGCTTCCGCGTCATGATGCGGTGACTGTAAATGGTCTCACAGTGGCCCTGGCCTCATTCGCACAACTCACAGGAAGTCCGACTTGACTGTAAACGGTCTGACAATTGCCCTCACCTCATTGACACACCTCCAGTAATTATACAGGGACACAAAACAGTCTCACACCGAGCATGGCCTTATTTACACTCCTCCCAGAAACTAAACAGTGATTGTAAACAGTATCACAGTGGGCCTGGCCTCATCTCCATGCTTCCGACTTACTATACAGTGACTGTGAACAGCCTCACAGCAAGTCTGTCCTCATCCGTGCACCTCCCAATAACTATATGCTGAAGGTAAACATTGAGCCTGGCCTCATCCACACACTCCCTGCAGCTATACGGTAACTGTAAAAGGTCTCACACTGAGTCGAGAGAGAGTAGGAACTGCGAATGCTGGAGTCTGCGAGAACTAGGTGTGGGCTGGATGAACACAGCACGACAGGCAGCATCAGAGCAGCAGGAAAGCTGATGTTTCGGGTTTCACCCACAGCCACTTCCAGGGCAGTGTACTGTGGCACAGGCCAACAAGGTGCACATAAACAATCTGACAGGTCGTGCCCTTCTCACCACCCGCCAATCTATGTTTTGTTGTTTGTTGGAAAGTTCTGATGATGAGACATTGTACCAAATGACTTTGTCAGTCTGCTCTGGGAACTACACGACAGGATCCAGCCTCTCCTTTTCCCACAGGGTCTCGAGCACGCTGCGTGCTGACCACTACCTGATGGACTGGCGGTCAGACGTTTGTTTCTTTGCAAATTTCACAACAAAGGACATATGTTATAGAACGGTCCAAATACTTGGAGCTTTCCGTGGCAGAGAGGCCAGTCCCTTCGTTCGCAACACTGGGATCAGGTCGTACCTCAGTACCTAGTGACACTTGGTCTTTGCGTGCTGAGAGTCTACACACAGCTTAATGCACAACAAGGTGGACATCAGGATGAGGGTGACATTGGGTACGTTCTTCCCCCACTTAGCCAGAGCTTAGTACATGGAGTTGTTGCAGACACGGTCTATCTTAGGCTTCCAGTAGGAATGGAAGATGGCTCGGATGAGGGAAACAGTGCAGTGTGGGTGATGGGCCAGAACTGTGCCATGCACAACAACAGAGAGAGTGCCTCACACCTGATGACCAGGATTTTACCCACAATGTGCACCTCCCAAGGCTTTCTGCACGCCCCAGGCTCTCTGAACTGTGTGCCCAGCACTTTTGGGTAATCTGCCCTGACGGTGAAGGGAATGAAGGATCATTCAGGCCAGATCCCAAAGGACATGGCCTCACTCTTGTCTCGATTTACCGTGGCTCCCGAGGCCAGTTTGAAAGGGTCACAGATGCTCATGAACCTGCGCACTGACACTGGGGCTGAGCAGAGATTGGTGACATCGTTATCGGACAGGGACGCTTTGACCTGCAGGCCCGCTCTACCTGGAATAATCACACTTCTCAGGCTCACATCCTTACTGATGGACTCAGCAAAGGGCTCGATAGAGCACACAAAAAGGCACGAGAGAGTGGGCAGCCCTGCCAGACCCTGGATCTGATGGGTAAGCTCTGTGATTCCCATACGCAGATTGAGACTGCGCTAATGATGTCGGTGTAGATCTGTCGGGCCCAATTGCAGATTCTCTCCCCAAAGCCCATTTTATAAAGCACATCCCACATGTTGGTCTGCAATATCCTGCCAAAGGCCTTCTCTTGGTCCAGGCTGATGAGGCAGGTATCCACCCCTCTGTTCTGCCTGCCGGTGATCGTATCCCTCGGAGCGCGAGGCTCTCAGAGATCGTCCTGTCCCCTGCAGCACAGGGTCAGTCACCAAGCGCAGAGCAGACCTGACCCAGTTACACATGACTGAGACAGGATTTTGTAGGCTACATTCGCCAATTATATTGGTCGCTGCTTTCTAACTTCCTCCCTCAATCCCTTCCACTTGCAGGTCAGGGTGATGATACCATTCCTCATGGATTCGCTCATAGTACCTGACAGAAGCATACTGTCGTACAGCTCCAGCAGGCCCTGGCCAATCAACTCCCAAAGAGCTGAATACAACTCGGCTGGAAAGGCATCACTTCCCAGAGTTTTATTCTTTTCGAAGGCCTTCTCCAGCTCATCCAGAGATAATGGTCGGTCCAGGCTCTCCTGCTTGGTGTTGTCTAAGACCCCCAGGATCGAGGACAGGAATGTCTGGGTGTCATTGCGCTGGCTGTGGTCAGAGTGTCATACGGACTGGCTTGAAAGGATTTGCTGAGCTTCAGGATGTCTGATTGAGACAAACTTATCGAGCTATGTTCATCCTTCAGGCTGCTGAGCACAGAGCTCTCCTTTAGCATCTTCAAGGAGACGGAATGTGAACACATCTCATTAGGTCACATGCAGCTTTAAAGGGCACTGATTTGGCCTCCATTGGAATACTGTATCTAATTCCAGTCTCCCTGCTGTGGGAAGGATGTTGTGAAACCGGAAAGGGTTCAGAAAAGATTTACAAGGATGGTGACTGGGTTGGAGGGTTAAAGCTCAAGGACGAGGTTGAATAGACTGGGTCTATTTTCCCTGGAGCATCAAAGGCTGAGGGATGACCTGATCGAGATTAGTAAGAGCATGAGAGGCATGGATAGGGTTTATAGACATTGTCTGTTCCCTGGGGTGGGAGAGTCCATAACTGGAGGGCATAGGTTTAAAGTAACAGGGGAAAGATCTAAAAGGGATTTAAGGTACATGATTTTCATGCAGAGGGTGGTGTATGTATGAAATGAGCTGCTAGAGAGAGGATTGGAAGCTGGTACAATTTCAACATTTAAAAGCCATCTGGGTGGGAAAATGAATAGGAAGAGTTTAGAGGGATATGGGCCAAATGCTGGCAAATGGGACTACATTTATTTAGGATATCGAGTCAGCATGAACAAGTTGGACCAAACGGTCTGTTTCAGTGCTGTCTGTCTCTGACTGTTATTCTCTCTTGCTCCACAGTGCAGACCCTGAACCGCAAGATTATCTTGGAGGCCTCCAAGGCAGAGAGTGGGGCTTCCTGCCTCCACAGCTCCTGGGGCTCCTTCGTGACATTGACCCGATTGTCTGGAGTAAGAGTAGGTTTTGCACGGGTTTCTGGAGTTTGAACAGTTTTGCCCAACTCTCTCTCACCTTCTGAACACTTTTCAGGACAAAGAACTTCTTGGTGTTCGCTTTGACTGGCTCCCACCAAGTGCAAAAAGGGTCTTCATCGTTCTCCACCCTGTGTGCTCTCTTTTGAGCTTCTTAATGTTTTTCTGGGGTCAGCTTCCATGTTCCCTTGCCAGCCCGCTGGTCATCCTGTCGGTGACAGTCAGCCAGCAGGAGGCAGTAGTCAGAGAAGAACACCGGCTTGACTTCAATGGATATGATCGAGGACGTGTGGGCGCAAACAGGAAATCTATCCAATGGGTGGATAGACCCGTCTGGCTATGACCAGGCGTTTCTACTCTATGCTCAGTCTGCAGGGGTGCTGAAGATGTTATGCAGCTTGGCAACTTTAACCGTTTCCATCAGAAATCGGGACGTCGAGTCCAGTTCACTGTCATACCCTTCATATTGTTCATTCGTGCCGATGATGCAGCTGAAGTCTCTGGCCAGAATGACTGGCCTGGACATCACCAGCAGCAGTGGAAGCAGGACGGCCAACCCCTCACTCTTTCCCAGTGGGGTCTCCATGTTAATTACTCCGGGAAGCGTTTCTCTATGAGCCTGGCCTGATCTACACATCTCCCACAAACTATATGGTAACTGTAAACAGTCTTAAAGTGAGCCCGATTGATTCACCCTCCTATCAGTAACTTGCCAATGATTACTGCCTGTTTCACAGTCAGTCTAGTCTGATCTTCTCTTCCTCTGAGTGAATCCTTTCTGTCCTCTTCCATTCAGCCCGTGCCTTTGAGACTACAGCCAGATTCCACTTTCATTGCATTTCATTCTCCTCACTGTCTCGGTGCTGCCACATACATCACCTGTCTCTGCATTTCCCTCTGCATTTCCCTCTGTGATAGTTCTTGTGAAACCCATCCCCCTCCCCGCCCCACCTTCCAGCTGCAATGTTGGAAGATCACCACATTGGGCATTGCCATTAGTGCTCCAGCTCATTCATATTTCTTCACCAAACAGAAACACAACTCATCAACAAGAGTAAGTGGCAGGCAAATGAGATACATCAGACATCTAAAAGCAGTTTGTTGTTCAAAAGTGGAACTAACTTCAATTTGTATGCGTACAATAGAATCAGGAAGAATAATACATAAATAGCATGCAACTCATTTCACTGAACACATTTGTGCAAATAAGTAATATCTCTGCAGTTCAACCAACTCCAACAGCATAACATTAGAGACAGAACATTTGGAAATGATACAGAAATTTCAGATACTAATGATTGAAAGAGGAGTACAGATTAAGATCGGGGAAACTGAACATGGTGTACACACTAAAATCCATTTCGCAATTGGAATGCCTCATTCAGGCAATTACATCTCTCTCCCTCAGTCTCAAATGGTCTTCTTCCCATTCGATTTTCTTTTACTCTCTGGGCCACCCCCAATAAGCAGTTCCCTTCCCTCCCCAGTTTAGCCTCATGCCTTCCTTTACACTGGTATGGAATGGTATCTTTCTAGTACGTTTGATTTTCGATGAACACACCGCACTGGTTTGTGACCAGGTCGGCCAGTTGAACCTCACAGAATATGAGTTGCCTGATTGTTCCATATTAACAGCCCAAATCAGGGAGCCCTGGCTGACAGATAAGAGGTGTGAGCATCAGAGATGCTGACACCCTGTCAACTATCTCTGAATGAGGCAGTGCTAAAGTTGAAGACAGTTCATTTGTAAATAAAAGTTGAATTGGAGATCGACACTGGCCTCCGTGTATTTAAAATACATCTCCAGCACTAGGTTTGAATATTATTGTTATCCTTTTGTTATCAAACATCTCTGTGTGCAGTGATCAGCAGGGTTATAACATGGAGATGTGGGAACAGGTTTGTTTAGATTCCCTACAGTGTGGATACAGGCCCTTTGGCCCAACAAGTGCACACCAAACCTTGGAGCATCCCACCCAGACCCACGCCCCTGAACACGACGGGCAATTTAGCATTGCCAATCCACCGAGCGTGCACATCTTTGGACTGTGGGAGGAGACCGGAGCACCTGGTGGAAACCCACGCAGACACAGGGACAAGGTGCAAATTCCACACAGACAGTTGTCTGAGGCTGGAATTGAACCTGGGTCCCCAGTGCTGTGAGGCTGCAGTGCTAACCGCTGAGCCACCGTGCCGCCCCATATCGTGTTGCTTTTGCACAAACTTCGATGAAGAGGAAAATGCCACTGATAATGGGAACTGCAGATGCTGGAGAATCCAAGATAACAAAGTGCGGAGCTGGATGAACACAGCAGGCCAAGCAGCATCTCAGGAGCAAAAAAGCTGACATTTCGGGCCTAGACCCTTCATCAGAGAGGGGGATGGGAGAGGGAACTGGAATAAATAGGGAGGGGGGGGATGCGGACCGAAGATGGAGAGAAAACAAGATAGGTAGAGAGGAGAGTACAGGTGAGGAGGTAGGGAGGGCATAGGTCAGTCCAGGGAAGACAGACAGGTCAAGGAGGCAGGATGAGGTGTGGCTTGAGGTGGGAGGAAGGGATGGGTGAGAGGAACAACATGTTAGGGAGGTGGAGACAGGCTGGGCTGGTTTTGGGATGCAGTCGGGGGAAGGGAACAGCTGGGCTGGTTTTGTGATGCAGTAGGGGGAGGGGAAGAACTGGGCTGGTTTTGGGATGCAGTTGGGGAAGGGGAGATTTTGAAGCTGGTGAAGTCCACATGGATACCATTGGGTTGCAGGGTCCCCAAGCGGATTATGAGCTGCTGTTCTTGCAACCTTCGGGTGGCATTATTGTGGCACTGCAGGAGGCCCATGATGGACATGTCGTCTAAGGAATGGGAGGGGGAGTTAAAATGGTTCGCGACTGGGAAGTGCAGTTGTTTGTTGCGAACCGAGTGGAGGTGTTCTGCAAAGCGGTCCCCAAGCCTCTGCTTGGTTTCCTCAATGTAGAGCGGGTCAGGAGTGAGGGGGCAGGTCACTGTGAGGGGGTCAGGACTGCAGGGGCAAGTCACTGTGAGCGGGTAAGGACGGAGAGGGCAAGTCCTTGTGATTGGGACAGGACTGCAGGGGCAAGTCGCTGTGAGTGGGTGAGGATGGAGGGGGCAATTCGCTGTGAGCATTTCACTCAGTCACTGCGTCCCATTTCACTCAGTCACTGCGTCCCATTTCACTCAGTCACTGCGTCCCATTTCACTCAGTCACTGCGTCCCATTTCACTCAGTCACTGCGTCCCATTTCACTCAGTCACTGCGTCCCATTTCACTCAGTCACTGCGTCCCATTTCACTCAGTCACTGCATCCATGCTGCATGGCCCATGCTATGTATAAATGTGGCATAAAATCCTTACTTGTATGTTCATTTCCTCTTGTAATAACATGTGGCATCAGTAGCATCCTTAATCACTTGCATTTCATCGGAAAGCCTGGTACAAACACCAGATAACATGACAGTCCGAACAGAACGCTTTATCCAATGCTTTCAACATATAGTCATGTGTGTCTCAGTGAATAAAAATCCTCCTCATTTTACCGCAATTAAATCTCATAATAAAGGGAGTATGTCTGAAAGTCGTCTCATCCGAAGGAAAACAGACTTGCTCCAGGAAAGCTGCTAAAATATATCAAGAAAAATACATATGAAATGATTCTAGAAATTTCTGCAACACAAAGATCAAAGGAAACAATAGTTTGATGAACACACTGTTAAGTGTTGCACTTACAAATCACATTTTGGAAAACAAACCACACTGATTTTCTACTTTATAAAAAAAAATTGTTCCAAGTCTTCATTATGCAGCAGAGAACTGAAAAGGTGTAGACTTTTAACCTGCATAGAAAGTATGTGCGGAAGTTAAAACAAACAAAAAAAGCCACTTCTGTCCTAAAAAGACAATATTATATTACAAAAAGGCAGGAAAGTTGGAGAATGCAGCATCATGCTTCCTGCAGAGATCAAGTTTTGTCTGTGTCGTAAAAAACAAAAGAACTGTGGGCACTGTAAATCAGCAACAAAAGCAGAACTTGCTGGAAAAGCTCAGCAGGTCTGGCAGCATCAGTGAAGAGTGAGATCTGAGGAAGGGTCACAGGACGCGAAACATTAACTCTGACATTGTCTACGTCATAGTGAGTTATGTCTATTGCTTCAGCAAAATCCAACCAACTCTGAATGAAAATCAATGCTTAAGAAATATCCAAAACATCCGCTGTCCCCGTTGTGGCTTCCTCTACATTGGGGAAACGATGCAGAGGCTTGGGGACCGCTTTTCAGAACACCTACGCTCAGTTTGCAAGAAACAACTGCACCTCCCAGTCACTAACCATTTCAACTCCCCCTCCCATTCCCGAGAGGACATGTCCAACCTGGGCCTCCTGCAGTGCCATAATGACGCCACCCCAAGGTTGCAGGAACAGCAAATCATATTCTGCTTGGGAACCCTGCAGCCCAATGCTATCAGTGTGGATTTCACAAGCTTCCAAATCTCCTGTCCTGCCACTGCATCCCAAAACCAGCCCAGCTCGTCCCCGCCTCCCTAACCTATTCTTCCTCTCACCCATCACCCCTCCCACCTCATACCGCACCCCTGTTTCCCCTCATCCCGCTCCCTTGACCTGTCCGGCCTCCCCAGACTGACCTATCCCCTCCCTGCCTCCCTACCCATACTCTCCTCTCCACCTATCTTCTCCTCCATCCATCTTCCATCCGCCTCCCCCTCTCTCCCTATTTATTTCAGAACCCGCACCCCCTCCCCATTTTCTGAAGAAGGTTCTCGGCCCGAAACGTCAGCTTTTGTGCACCTCAGATGCTGCTTGGCCTGCTGTCTTCATCCAGCTCCACACGTTGTTATCTCGCATTCTCCAGCATCTGCAGTTCCCATTATCTCTCCAAAACAAAGGCTGCTCTCTTTCAAAACCCAATCTCAGATTTTGAAGATAGTCCTGACCCTGAAAAAAATACCAAATATGTATAAAGAGGAAAATTGGAGGTGAAACCATTCAAAAAATTTTCATTGGCACAACAAATGTTCCAACTGTCAAAGCAGGTTAAGCACCTGTATATAAGGAAACTGTACTCAAACTTTAAACAGACACTTACAGCCAACAAATGTGAGAAATATCCATTTCTTGCTGGATTACCAATTTTGCTGTTGGGAAAATAGGCCTAGGCTTAGCAATGTACATTCAAACAAGATAGCACCCTCTCAGAACTCAACACTCACAGTTGTAGAGTTCTGTTTTCACAGGTTGGAGTATAATAGCATCAAGCACAATACACCAAATCTTCTTTGGTGCCTTTTCCTTCCATAAAACTGCTTTTAGGAGATGTGCACAGAATTCATTTTATACACATTGAACAGTTGCTAAGTTCAAGACGCCAGTTCCAGCACTTGGACTTGCATCTGCTTCATCATCAAAACAGAACAAAATAAAGACCCACTCCTTGTAAGTCACGTTTTCCATTTTTAGTGACAAGGTGAAGTGCGAGAACTGCTCACTTGATGTTAAAATCTCTTAAGTATGTACCTATATATTTCAATTCTGTGAAATATGTGGAATGAGTTCGAGAGAAGGATTAATTTTGTTGCGCTGGGAGAGAGCTGGGACAGTTAAAATAAGTTGAATGGCCTCCTCCCATGCTAAAAATGTCCATAACTGTTCTTGGCCCTGCTAAATTCAAGTGGCCATCCTTTCATTGTGACTGTGAGACGCAGCATGTTACGATAGATGGCAGAATGAAGAAATCCTTTGTTATTAATGAACTTTTCAGCACTCGGCATTCTTCTGAAGTCAAATGTTCGATATGTACCTGTTGCACTGACTTGGTTCCAAACAGTTATAATGTGGAGGTGCTGGTGTTGGACTAGGATAGACAAAGTCAGAAGTCACATGACATCAGGTTATAATCTGACAGGTTTATTTGAAATCACACAAGCTTTGGGAGTGCAGTCCCTTCATCAGGTGCGGTCAGGGAGGAAAACACACAGTCACACAATTGATAAGCAGACAGATGAAAACATCATACAACTGGTGTGAGTGGAGTGTCAGATAATAAGTCTTCATCCAGGATGTTTGTTGGTTTGCAGATATTTTGTTGAAGAAACACACAACTTGTAGTTACAGTCAGTGTGGTATCTTATAAATTCTTGCTTTTGAAATAAAGGTTAAAACTCTAAGACAGATTCTGAACACAAGCCTCGAAACTACAAGTCAGAGTCTGACCTGAGATGTCACCTTTTGTACATTCCTGTTGCGTTGCCTGATTATCATGACAACACAGCACTGACATGGACTTTATAAACGCTTTACTTGCCTCTAACACTCTTGGTACCTGCATAGAGTTATTATCTGACACTCCACTCACGCCAATTCTATGATCTTTTGATCTCTCTGCTGATAAGCTGTCTCTCTCTGTGGTCACCTCACTAACTGCACCTGATGAAGGGGCTGCACTCCAAAAGCTTGTGTGATTTCAAATGAACCTGTTGGACGACAAGCTGGTGTTATGTGACTTCTGACTTCAAACAGTTATAGAATGTGTTTTCAATCCTATCGTGACTTGACAATAAGTCAACTTCTTAAAATTTATAAAATGAGAATGTCAAGTGAAGTATGTCGAACCTTGAGCGCTTAAAAAAGGAAATATTACAACCATAGTCTAGTCAGACAGTAAAGACAGAAGGAATGATTTCATCGACTGTGTCTGACACCACACAATTAATCCCCCTGATGGAAGAAAGGTTGGCTGCGTTCTCTTTCTTCAGGAACATCCAGCTAATACCACCTTACTACTGCTTGTTTTATTCATCTGGTGATCCATTGAATTCCTTGCAGTCTTGGTCAAACCTTCATGTAATTTATTTAAATTTTCAATAAAATAAATTTAACTTCATATTCCACAATTTTAACATCTCCTTTCAAGGTTTGAACGGTTCACTTCGTACAGTGCACATGTTGTGTCAATAATTGGAGAACATGGTGGAAAAATCAAGATATATTGACAAGTAAACAAATGGCGAACTTCTGTTTCCTTGTCAGTAATGCCTTTTGAACAGAACATAAAGTTGCGCAACTATGTCGAGATAACAATTTCAAACTGGGAAGACCACTTTGTGGTCCCCACACCAATCTCTATTCACGACCTACTGATTGCATTACTCTGCCTTGGCAACAATGTAATGTTACACTTGTCTCAGCACAACCTTGGCATCTTGTTTATCCCATGATGAACGTCCGACCACACATTCATACAATCCCTAAAGCTGTCTCTTTACATCTTTTCAATCCTGCCAACCTGTCTCTTGTCTCGGCTCATTCGCAGTGAAACCTTCACCTGGAACTACTTCACTTCTGGACCTGACAATTCCAATGCATTCCCTGATGGAGACCCACATTTGTCCATTGAACACTTGAGGTCGTCTAAAACTCCACTGCCCGAGTCTCAACTTGAACCAATTCCTATTCTCTGTACTTTCCACCTGACTGATACCATTAACAGTAATTTTATTAAATTCTCATTTTTGTTTACAAATCGTTACTTGGCTATGCCTATCGCTATTTTGGTAATCTCCACCAGTCCAACCATACTTCAGGATAACTGCACTCGTCTAATTATGTCCTCTTGCCCACTCTTGATTTTAAACGGCCCACTACTAGTTGCCAAACATTTAATTGTGTCGGCTTCAAACCCAAGAAGAGACTTCCTACACCTTCAGCGAGCAAACTCACATCCAGAACCTCAACCCAAGCAACAAATCCTCTCAAAACTCGCTAACTTCCTACACCTCTCAGCCTCTGTACATTTCCTCTTTTAAGGCACTTTTTCAAACAATCCTCTTTCATCAAGCTCTTGATCATCTGAACTAACAACTTAATAAGGCTCAGTTGTATTCTGGGATCGTTAACACTCCAATCACACGCCTTCAAAGTTTCCCTCCATTAAAGAGATTTTATAAGTGGTTGAAGTCATTGCCAAGCAGAGGGGGACGAATTGGGGAGTTATTTCAAAGAGCTACGATATGCCAAACGACCTCCTTCCACACTGGCCAACTTTGATTGTACAAAAACAAAAATGATTTTCAGACTTGGGAAGATCCCTCAAAAATGTCACAAGTAACCAGCTTTTGGGCAGAGTCGAGCTGCTGAGATGATAGACCAGGATTTCGGGGTACCAGGAGTGATAATATGCTGAACACAATCAAATTTTGAGGTTGTAGAATGATGTGGTCTTCGGCATTTTTGACACTTGGACCATTTTCCTTCCTTTCCACAGAACAAGTCAAATAGTGGCAGCACAATGTTGCATGGCCACTCAAGCTTGCTCCACTGTCGATGATGATTGTGGCTGGTCTTCCACATCAATTAAACTTGGGCTCATATCTCATCCTCTTTTCAAAACATCGATCTATTCACGTGTAGTATCCCTCTCGCTAACTTAATGAGAATTCATTCCAATCAATGAACTCCTAACGCTGACCCACCCCAGGTCAAAAAATTCAGCTGAGATCAGGAACTGATCTCGCCTGTATGGCTGAGCTGGCTTTTAAAAAGTTTGCCGGTGAGACAGTCCCAGTGAGAAACATTCATTCAAAAAAAATAATTGCATGGATGGCTCTCCAATCCTAAACTCTATTCAAATTCAGTTGGCTTGTGATGCAGACTGATGCCCTGCAGAGAGGGCTCAATTGCCACACCAGTGAGCTGACCACAAAGGGTCTTCGCCTCAACCCCTCTACTTCCCTGAGGCATGGTGATCTTCAGGTTAAATCATAACCAGTTGTCTCTCTCTAAGGAGTCGCCAAATGGCGTGCTAAGACTTTACCTTGAACCCTGATAACATGGCAACAAGCAGATAACTCAGCTGATGTCACTGACTAATAGAATCCTCAACTATACTAATATTAATGATGTGATATCATCAGAAGGCATGCTCAACTAAGTTTTAATTTGCAAATTAAGTTAACAACCATTCAATCAATATTACTGAAGTACTCATATTACTGATCGTCTCGATACAACATTGTGGTTACATCTGTTCATAAGTGAAGTGTAATGTAATTGCACTTACTGTGGTTTTATCAAAGTGATCCTGCAATGAGTCAATAAGCAGGTCACTCACAGGTTGCCAATCAGTGTGGACCCCCTCAGCTGTTATCACATGAGCCTCAAGATCATCCAGAACTTTCTGCAGTTCTTGAAGTTTCTCCAACGCCTTTTCCACCTGTTTCTGCCAGTTGCTCGCACGGATTTTCAATTGTTCCCAATTTTCCTTCACTTCTATTGACTGTTTGCGGACAGCTTTGGCAATTCTCTGGGCTCTCTCTTCCGGGGCAGTTTCTGGAAATATGGAATGCAAATAATTTATCAACTATTCATGATTTTGATCAATAGATTTTCTTTCTAATCCCCTTTCCTTTAAAAGGTCTCTCTGGACTTTCTCCTGAAATTGGGAGAAATAGTATAAGACGAAAGATTTTGGTACAGGCACATCAATGATAAATTCTGTAATTAGCTGGCAGGTTGCGGAGCCATGAACAGAGAATCACAGAGAACCAATACAAAGCCAAATAAAATTCCGCAGATATTTGAAATTTGTCACTACCATGGAAACTTTAAAGAAGGAAAAGGATGAGTGACTAAATGGGTACAATTCTCAACAAAAGATTTGAAAAATCCTTTCAGGATATCTTTCATAGCGATGAGACAAACATCCAACACAAACCAACTTTCATCTTTCAGGACTGGCAAGTTAGAATGATAAACCCAAAGTCTACCCTGCATAGTTCGCTCTGGAACTCACCTCATGAGGTTGTTAAGAGATGTAGAGATAACAAAGTGTGCAGCTGGATGAACACAGCAGGCCAAGCAGCATCTGAGGAGCACAAAAGCTGACACGTTGGGCCGAGACCTTTCATCAGAAAAGGGGGAGGGGGAGAGAGTTCTGAAATAAATAGCGAGAGAGGGGGAGGCGGATCAAAGATGCATAGAGGAGAAGATAGGTGGAGAGGAGACAGACAAGTTAAAGAGGTGGGGATGGAGCCAGCAGAGGTGAGTGTAGGTGGGGAGGGAGGGAGGGGATAGGCCAGTCCGGGGAGGACGAACAGGTCTCCGGGGCGGGAAGAGATTAGGAGGTAGGAAATGGGGGTGGGGTTTGAGGTGGCAGGATGGGATAGGTGGGCTGGTTTTGGGATGCGGGAGGGCGAGGGGTGATTTTGAAGCTTGTGAAGTCCACATTGATACCATGGAGTGCAGGGTTCCCAAGCGCAATATGAGGTGCTGCTCCTGCAACCTTCAGGTGGCATCGTTGTGGCACTGCAGGAGGCCCAGGATGGACATGTCACCTGAGGATTGGTAGGGAGAGTCGAAACAGTTCGCGACTGGGAGGTGCAGTTCTTTAGTGCAAACTGAGCACAGGTGAAGCGGTCCCCAAACCTCTGTTTGGTTTCCCCGATGTAGAGGGGGCCACAATGGCAACAGTGGATACAGTCTACCACATTAGCAGATGTGCAGGTAAACATCTGTTTGACGAGGAAATTCTTCCTGGGGCCTGGGATGGGGGTGAGGGGGGGGGGGGGGGGGGGGGGGGGGGGGTATCGGGACCAGTGAATTTTAAACGTTGTGATGACAACATTTATGGATATGCAGGGAAGTGCTGGGTGTAGGGAGTGCTAGAGGGGAGTGTGGAGCGGATAAGGGGGTCACCTCAGGGTGGTGGGAAAAATGTCTTTGGTGGTGGGGTCGGATTGCAGATGGCAGAAGGGTCGGAGGACGACGCATTGAATCCGGATGTTGGTGGGGTGGTACGTGAGGGCGAGGACGACACTGTTTTGGTAGTTATTATGGGGTGCGGGTGTGAGGGATGAGTTGTGGGAAACGCGGGTGACACGGTCGAGGGCGTTTTTGACCACTGAGGAGGGGCAAGTTCCGGTCCTTGAACAACCCTCAACAGTTTCTCTTTCAATTCCTCCCACTTCCTACAGACAAAGAGGGTGGCCAGGGTAGCCAAATGGGCCCAAGCTATGCCTGCCTCTTTGTAGGTTACATGGAACGCTCCCTCTTCCGTACCTACACTGGCCCTCAACCCCACCTCTTCCTCCGTTACATTGATGACTGTATCGGCACCGCCTCGTGTTCCCACAAGGGGCTCCAACAGTTCATCCGCTTCACCAACACCTTCCTCCCGAACTTGAAGTTAACCTGGACAATCTCTGATACCTCTCTCTCCTACCTGGACCACTCTATTTCCAACCACTGAGAAACAAATATCCATTTCAACTCCACCAATTCCCACAGCTACCAAGATTACACCTCCTCCCACCATATTCCTGCAACAATTCATCCCCTATTCCCCATTCCTTTGCCTCTGCATCTGCACTCCCAGGATGAGGTATTCTATTCCCGTATATCTCAGTTGTCCTCATTTTTCAAAGACCACAACTTGCCCCGCTCTGTGGTTGATAACGCCCTCGACCGTGTCTCCAGCATTTCCTGCAACAAATCCCTCTCACCCAACCCCGCAACAACAACCAAAACAAAGTCTCCCTCGTCCTGACGTACCACCCCACCAACCTCCGGATACAACGCATCATCCTTCGAAACTTTCAGATTCTCTGGGAGGCTACGGAGGTGGTGACGGAGCCTTTGGCCTTGATCTTTGAATCCTCATTGTCTACAGGTCTAGTACCAGAAGGCTGGAGGGTTGCAAATGTTGTGCCCTTGTTCAAAGAGGGCAGTAGAGATGACCCAGGTAATTATAAACCCAGTGAGCCTTCCGTCTGTTGCAGGAAAAGTTTTGGAAAGGATTATAAGAGAGAGGATTTATAATCATCGAGCAAGCACCAATTTGATGGGAGATAGTCGACATGTATTTGTCAAGGGCAGGTCGTGTCTCACAAGCCTCATTGAGTAATTTTGGAAGGTGACCAAGCACGTGGATGAGGGTCGGGCAGTTGACGTGGTGGACATGGACTTCAGTGAAGCCTTCGATAAGGTTCCACATGGTAGGCTATTGGAGAAAACATGGAGACATGGGATTGAGGGATATTTAGCAGGTTGGATTAGAAACTGGCTTTGGCTAAGGAGGCAACCAGTGGTGGTTGATAGAAAATATTCAGCCTGGAGTCTGGTTCCTAGTGATGTGTCTCAAGGATCTATTTTGGGATCACTGCTGTTTGTCATTTTCATAAGTGACTTGGACGGAGGCATTGGTAGATCGGTTAGTAAGTTTGCAGCTGACACTAAAGTCAGTGGAGTGGTGGACAATGTGGAAGAATGTTGCAGGTTACCGGTAGACTTTGGATGAACTGCTGAATTGGGCGGAAAGGTGGCAGATGGAGTTCAATGCGGATAAATGTGAGGTGATTCACTTTGGGATGAATAATAAGAAGGCAGAATATTGGGTCAATGGAAAGATTCTTGGTCGTGTTGCTGTGCAGAGGGTGTCCATCTATGTCGATCCCTGAAAATTGCCATCCAGGTTGATAGTGCTGTCAAGAAGGCTTACGGTGTTTTAGGTTTTATTGGCAGTGGGATTGAGATCCAGAGCAACTGTCCAAACAGCTGGTGCGGTCTCATTTGGAATATTGCGTACAGTTCTGGTCGCCCCATTACAGGAAGGATGTGGAAGCATTGGAAAAGGTGCAGAGGAAATGTTGCCTGGTCCGGAGCGAAGGTCTTCTGAAGAAAGGCTGAGGGACTTGGGTCTGTACTCATTGGAGAGAAGGTGGTTCAGAGGGGATTTAATAGAGACATACAAGATGATCAGTGGATGAGACAGGGTGGACAGTGTGGGTCTTTTTCCGAGGATGATGACGTCAGCTTGTATGAGCAACAGTGAGGGATAATAGATTTGAGATAGATATCAGAGGCAGGTTCTTTACTCAGAGAGTGGTAAGGATGTGGAACCCCCTGCCTGCCAATGCAGTTAGCTCAGCCACATTAGGGGCATTTCAATAGTCCTTGGATAAGCATATGGATGATAATGGGATCGTGTAGGGGGATGGGCTTAGATTAGTTCACTGGTCCATCCACATCATCGCAATGAGCAAAAAAGCACACCGTTGTCTCTACTTCCCAGGAGGCTAAGGCAATTCCGTGTGCCCACAAGGGCAACTTTCACTCATGTACCACAGAAAGCATCCTATCTGGATGCATATCACAGCACGGTTCCTCTAGCAAAACAATCCCTAATTATTATGGCTCCTGCCTTTCTTCTTCCAGGCAGAATTGGTTCTGCTTTGTCATAACTAATTTGGGAGAAAATCCACGCTCAGTCTAAGTTAATTCTTCCAACAATTCAGATACCATGGAATACTGAGCAATGAGTTGGTATGTGAGAAAAAGAGAGAGAGAGAGACAAAGCCAGAGAGGTTGGGGGGGTGGGGGAGGGAGACAGAGACAGAGAGAGAGAGCGCGCGCGAGAGAGCGAGAGAGAGAGAGAGAGAGAGAGAGAGAGAGAGAGAGAGAGAGAGAGAGAGAGAGAGAGAGAGAGAGAGAGAGAGAGATGGGCGATGAGGGAGAGAGGGAGAGGCAGACAGACAGAATAGGTGACACAATGTGAGTGTGTGAGCGCCTGCATCAGACAGTGAGAGAGATGTTGCTGAGGTGGAGATAGTTGAGAGTGTCGATCACCAACAATCTCTCCTGGTCCACCCAGATCGTCGCAATGGGCAAAAAAGCACACCAAATGTCTCTATTTCCCCAGCAGGCTAAGGTAATTTGGAGTGTCCGCAAGGTCAACTTTCATTCATGTACCAGAGAAAGCATCCTATCTGGATGCATGTCACAGCATGGTTTGGCAACAGCTCTTCCTCAGACCACAAGAAACTACAGAGTCATGAACACAGCATAGTCCATCATGCAAACCAGCCTTCCATTCGTTGATTCCACCTCTACTTCCCGCTGCCTCGGGAAAGAAACTGACATAATCAAAGGCCCTTCTCACCCGCCAATTACACTCTCTTCTCCCTTCTTCTGAAGGCAAGATGTAAAAAAAGTTTGTATACATGCGTGAAAAGATTCAACAACAGCTTCTTCACCGCTGTTATTGGACACCTGAATAGGACACTGAAAAGCTTAAATCTAATTTTGATCTTGCTCTCTGTGCATCTTCTCTGTAGCTGTCACTATGTTCCGTTTCACTCATGCGCCTTGTTTGATATCACCTGTCTATACTGCATGCAGAAGAAAACTTTTCACTGTACCTGGGCACATGTGACAATGATGACTCAAATCAAGATAATAAAATGTGAGGCTGGATGAACACAGCAGGCCAAGCAGCATCTCAGGAGCACAAAAGCTGACGTTTCGGGCCAAGACCCTTCATCAGAGATGCTGCTTGGCCTGCTGTGTTCATCCAGCCTCACATTTTATTATCTTGGATTCTCCAGCATCTGCAGTTCCCTTTATCTCTGACTCAAATCAAATTGACTGTGTGCAAGAGAGAGGTGAGCATATGATTGTGCTCAAGAGTGAAAAGACAGTGCATGAAAGTGTGTGTGTGCGCACGACAGAATGTGTGTGCCAGTGACTGTGCTTGAGAGTGTGTGAAAGGGAGTTAGCACAAGAAGGGAGTGTTACAGCATGCATGAGGGAGTGAGTGTGTCTGTAAGTGTGAGTGAGCTTGACAGCAAGTGAATTTGCAAACCTAAGTGTGTGAGGGAGAGATTTGTGGTCGTGTGTGTGTACTTGAGAGTAAGAGCATTGGCAAAAGATCCTGCGACAGTGCATGCAAGTGTGCCACAGAATGTGTGCAAGACCGTGTACGACTGTGTGATAGTATGGAGTATGAATGAGTGAGATGTGACAGAGTGTGTTCGTGAGAGACTGTGTTCCTGACTTTTTTTTGTGTGTGTGTAGTGAGTTTGTGCATGAGGGACAGAATATGCATGTGCAACATAGTGTGACTGTGAACCTCTGAGATAAAGACCGCAAGAGCGAGAGCGAGAGAGAGAGCGAGAGAAGAGATGAGGAATGAGAAATCATGAGTGGTCAATACCTGGAGGAAATAAAGAACAACGTGTGAGTGTTAAGAGAAGCCGCTGGATGTAATATGGAGGCTATTGTTTTATTGATTGTACTAAATGAAAAGCAAGTGTCACCTCTCAGTGTCAGCGGACAGGAGATGCGCATTAGAGAAGGAGATATAGTCAGCCTTGTGAGAGACAGCAGACAAGTTGCAAATGCATAGAAACTGACATTAAAGCTTTCTTGTCAATGTGTAAAGAGGTGAGACAAATATGACGAGTCAATATTGTACCTTTGCACTCAGTAAAATCATAGAATCATGAATCAGAGAACCCTTACAGTGTGGAAACAGGTCCGTCAGCCCAACACGTCCACGCTGCCCCTCACAGCATCCCACCCAGACCCATCCACCTATAACTCACCTAACCTACACATCACTGAACACCTTGGGAAATTTAGCACGGCCAATCCACCAACCTTGCACATCTTTTGACTGTGGGAGCAAACTCGAGCACCCGGAGAAAACCCATGCAGGCACATGGAGAATGTGCAAACTCCACACAGAAAGTCACCAAAGGGTGGAATTGAGACAGTGGTGTTAACCAGAGCCACTGTGCTCTATATTATGCGAATTCAGCTGCAAGCATTTTTTTTTAAAGAAGGGAAACTTACCATCGTCACAGGATTAGAGTGGTTTCAATCTTCTATCAGCTTTGAGAACCTTATCCATATCTGCCTTCTCAAGGGCAAGGTGTTGGTAATGGTGTGAGACCGGTTAGTATGCAGCAGCTCGCCGTGCAAAAAATTAACGGCACTTTCATTGCTTTTTACCTAGGGGCATAACAGAAAGACAAGAACATGAAAAAATCCTGAAATCTTTCTCCAATTTCAATCTCAAAGGGACGATCCGTTCCTCAAAAGTCATAACCAAACTGAACATGGGCCTCCTGCAGTGCCACAAATGATGCCACCCCAAAGTTGCAGGAACAGCAACTCATATTCCGCTTGGGAACCCTGCAGCACAATGGACATGGCTGACAGCTCTGTCAACCACGAATGCAAGGAATGCTCAGTTGAGGAAGAATGCAGACATTTCGGAATCCCTCCAGCAGAAGATGATATCATTAGAACAAATGGATCTGTCTGGACAGTCCTGTTTGTAGATTTTGGGAAGTAAGACTCTATTGTTTGTCATCAAGGATATGGTTGAGTGATCATATTCAGACTGAAGAGGCCAAGAATGTGAGGCTGGAGAATGGGTGCAGAGCCATGCCTCTCGGAATTCCTGTGCGTGTCTATGCTTGGCTTGGGCTACTACGGTTACCTTGTCGCAGTGTCCTCTGAGAGGCGTGATTCTCCACCCATAATGCAACCAACAAACAGATCCAATTGGACCCCCACACACAAACCCATACAGATCAAAACCGGAAATGACAGTACTCATGGTAACAGACTGGACAGTGTCAATTCCAGACAGAGTAGAATAACATTGTTTCATTGGAGGCTGTCCCGATGATGTCACCGATCATGGTGACGAAACGTCTGAATGAGAAGAAGCCAGCTCGGCGAGCAAGTTCACAACCTCAATCAGAGAACTGGCTGTTTTGAACTACCTTGTTCAAGAGTTTCAGTTTTGATTTTGAATGTTAAATCTCGCTCCCACACAGGGATGGAGGATTACTGTTAACAGCTGCATTCTCACTAATTCATATCGAATCATTATTGTTTTGACCAGTCTTCGGGTCAGGCTCCCTCGGTGACTGAGTCTCCCAAATTGTTAAGTTCCCTCGTGAAAGACTCCCCTTCTTCACACACACAACTAGATCCACCTCAGTTGGTACGAATTAAGCTGATTAAAAAGGATCTTTGTCTTGTGGATACCTTCCTATGTTTCAGAAGGAGTCAAGATAACTCAGGGTGACACGGTGACTCAGTAGTTAGTAACGCTACCTCACAGCACCAGGGACCCGAGTTCCATTCCAGCCTCGGATGACTGTCTGTGTGGAGTTTGCACATTCTCCCTTTGTCTGTGTGGGTTTCTGCTGGGTGCTCTGGTTTCCTCCCACAGTCCAGAGATGTGCAGGTTGGGTGGATTGGCAATGCTGAATTACCCACAGTGCCCACGGATGTCTAGGTTAGGTACATTAGCCATGGGAAATGCAGGCTGACAGGGATAGAGTAGGGGAATGGGGATGGGTCTCGGTGGGATGCTCTTTGGAGGCTTGCTGTGGGCTTGTTGAACTGAGTGGCCTGTTTCCACACTGGGGATTCTATAAAACTAGCTTCTCCTGAACTCGTGAGAGAGTGAGTTTATCATTTGCTAAATGCAAGAAGTCATAAGGCACCACAAATATGCACAAGTTAGAAACAAGAAATTTGCTCAAAAACCATAAAAGTTAAGAGGGATACGGATACTTCAGCCTTTGGATTGTTTGTGAAGAATATAAAGTGGGATGTTGTGGCCACTAAGTTGGGCGATCCCCGTAATGTTGAGATGAATTCAGCAGTTAATTTTGAGATTCTTGTTGAAATTCTTTTGACCTTGTTTCCCTTTTGACATTGCCCAGGTTTGCAGAGCTCAGAGCAAGAGATTTTCTTTTCTTCTTACCTGCAGCATAGGGCGATGAAACGGCTGTCCCAGAGCCGTGACCTCCCCAACTCCTGAGACCACACGAGCACATTCGCCCAGGAATACACACGGACTGAGACGAAAGAACTCTCGGGATAACAATACTCAGCGTGGTACTGGAAAAGGCAGCATGTACAAACAGAAAACAGCTGTAAATAGTGTCAAGAGGTGAAATCAAGTGATAAAGCTAAATTCATGGCTCTTTGCTTGCGTGCTCATTGTATTCAGAACAAAATCAACAAATTAAAGCACATTTCTAGGTTGACGGGCATGATTTTATAGCTATTACAAAGACATGGTTACAAGGAGATCAACACTGGAGGTAAGTGCGCAGGGCTTTACGACATTCCAAAAAGACAGGCAGGAGGGAAAGTGACTGTAAGCGAAGAAATTAGTATGAGAGCAAGAAACGATCTTGGATCGGAAGATGTAGAATCCAATGTTATTTATTTGTTAATGGGAGGAGGACATCCCTAGCTACACAGTCTTTATTGTCCATCCCTAATTGCCTAGGGGACAGTTCAAAGTCAATCATATTGCTGTGGGTCTGCAGTCACATATAGGCCAGATCATGTAAGGGTGGCAGTTTCCTTCCCTAAAGCACAGTGAACCAGCTGAGTTTTTCTGACATTTGGCAATGAATTCATGGTCATCATTATATTCTTAATTCATGATTTTCTTTTATATTGAATTCAAATTCCACCATCTGCTGTGCTGGAATTTGAACACAGGTCCCCAGAATGTTATCTCAGTCTCTGAATTAACAGTCCAGCAATAATACCACTAGGCCATTTCCTCCCCCATCGTGGAACAAGAAAGCCTGTAGCTGATTCCCACTTGGGAAAAACAGTGAACCAGGAGCTTCTTAAATGGGCGATCGCATCTCCTTACATTTTAAGACAGCCATGGATAATCAGGACCTTGTGGGAAGGGACGAAATTGGGGGAGGGAAAATTACATCAGTGTGAGGTAGGAGCTGAGCAGTATTAATTGGGAGGAGCTTTTATTGAACAAGTCAACATTTGATACGTGGGAGTTATTTAAAGACCTACTCTTCAGTTCAGAACTGGCCTATTCCAGGGAAGGAGGAATGACATGGATGGCAATCTAAGGACGTACGGACATAAGAAATAAAACAGGAGTAGGCCATCTGTCTCTTCCAGCTCGTTCCGCTCATCTTTTTTGCGGACTCAGCTCCACTTACCCTCCCATTCACCATAACCCTCAATTCCTTTCCTGTTCAAAGATCTATCTGTTTTGGCTTTCAAAACATTCAACAAGGGAACCTCAACTGTTTCAGTGGGCAGAGAATTCCACAGATTCACAACCCTTTGGATGAAGAAGCTCATCCTCAACTCAATTTTATATCTGTTCACACTTATTTTGAGGCTGTGCCCCCGAGTTGGAATTTCGCCCATCAGTGGAAACAATTTCCGATCCATTTGTTTCATAATTTTAAAAGTTTCTGTTAGATCACCCCTCATTCTTCTAAATTCCAGTGACTGCAATCCTAGTCTACTCAATCTCTCCTCGTACAGCAACATTTTTAATTCTGGAATCAACCTCGTGAACCTCCTTTGCACCCCCTCCAGTGCAAGTACATCCTTTCTCAAGTGAGGAGACTAAAACTGTACAAACTACTCCACACCAAGCCTCACCAGCACCCTATACAACTGTAGCATACCCTCCCGATTTTTAAACTGCATCACTCTCGCAATGAAGGACACTATTCCATTTGCTGTCTCAATTACCAGCCGCATCTGCAAACTACCTGATTCAGACACAAGGCTGCCCAGCTCACTCTGCGGAGCAGCATGCTACAATTTTTCACCATTTAAGCAAGACTCCATTTTTCCATAATTGCTACCAAAATGGATACCCTCACATCTACCATCATTGGACTCCATCTGCTAGACCCTTGTCCATTCACTTAAACTTTCTGCATCCTTCCGCAGATTTTCATTGTCCTCTTCAGACTTTACTCTCTCACTCATTTTAGTGTCATCTGTGAACATAGAAAAATACAGTGCAGAACAGGTCCTTCGGCCCTCCATGTTGCGCCAACCTGTGAACTAATCTAAGCCCGTTCCCTCACACTATCCCATCATCATCTATATGCTTATCCAAGGGCTGTTCAAATGCCCTGAATGTGGCTGAGTTAACTGCATTGGCAGGCAGGGCATTCCATGCCCTTACCACTCTCTGGGTAAAGAACCTGCCTCTGACATCTGTCTTCAATCCATCACCCCTCAATTTGTAGCTGAGCCCCCTCGTACAAGCCAACATCATCATCCTAGGAAAAAGACTCTCACCGTCCACCCTGACTCATCTTTCTCTGATCGTCTTGTATGTTTCTATTAAAGGCCCTCTTAGCCTTCTTCTCTCCAATGAGGACAGACTCGAGTCGCTCAGCCTTCTCTCATAAGACCTTCACTCCAGACCAGGCAACATCCTGGTAAATCTCCTCTGCTCCTTTTCCAATGCTTCCGAATTCGTCCCGCAATGGAGCGACCAGAACAGGTCGCACGAGCGTTTTGTGCAGTTGCAGCATGACATCACGCCTCTGGAACTCAATCCCTCTACCAATAAAGTCTAACACACCGTATGCCTTCTTCACAGCACTATCAACATGGGTGGCAACTTTCAGAGATCTATGCACATGGACGCCAAGGTCCCTCTGCACATCCGCACTACCAAGAATCTTTCCATTGGCCCAGTATTGTACCTTCCTATTATTCCTCCCAAAGCGAATCACCTCACATTGAACTCCATTTGCCACCTTTCCGCCCAATTTTGCACTTTATCCAAGTCTCCCTGCAACATGCGACATTCTTCCACATTGTCCACCACTCCACCGACTTTAGTGTCATTTGCAAACTTACTAACCCATCCACCTATGCCTGCGTCCAAGTCATTTATAAAAATGACAAACAGCAGTGGGCCAAAAACAGATCCTTGAGGCAGACCACGAGTAACCGGACTCCAGACTGAATATTTTCCATCAAACACCACTGGTTGCCTTTTTACCGAAAGCCAGTTTCTAATCCAAACTGCTAAATCTCCCTCAATCACATGGCTCCGTATTTTCTCCAATAGCCTTCCATGTGGAACCTTATCAAAGGCTTTACTCAAGTCCATGTACACTACGTCAACTGGCCTTCTCTCATCCACATGCTTGGTCACCTCCTCAAAATCTCCATGAGGTTTGTGAGACACGACCTGCCCTTGACAAATCCATGTTGACTATCTCCAATCAAATTGTTGCTTCCGAGATGATTATAAACCCTATCTCTTATAACCCTTTCCAAAACTTTTCCTGCAACAGACGTAAGGCTCACTGGCTGTAATTGCCTGGCTCATCTCTCCTGCCCTTCTTGAACAAGGGCACAACATTTGCAATCCTCCAGTCCTCTGGTGTTAAACCTGCAGACAATGAGGACTCGAAGATCAAAGCCAAGGGCTCCGCCACCTCCTCCCGAGCTTTCCAGAGAATTCTCGGAAAAATCCTCTCAGGCCCAGGGGATGTATCTGGCTTCACACCTTCTAGAATTGATAACATCTCCTCCTTACTAACCTGAATCCTTTCAAGTCTAATAGCACGTATCTCAGTCGTCTCCTCGATGATATTCTCCTCTTCCTCAGTGAAAACAGATGAGAAATATTCATTTAGCACCTCTCCGATCTCTACCCGGTCCACACACAACTTCCCACTTCTGTCTTTGATTGGCCCTATTCCTACCCCAGTCATCCTTATATTCCTCACATACCTTGAACTTTACGGTTCTCCTCTATTCTACCTGCGAATGACTGCTCAGGACCCCTCCGTGCTCTTCTTAACTCTCTCTTTAAATCCTTTCTTGCTCATCTGTAATTCTCCATCGCATCAACTGATCCATCTCATCTCAACATCACATAAACCTCGCTCTTCTGCCTAACGCGAGATACAATTTCTTTAGTAAACCACGGTTCCCCTACCTTATCACTGACCCCTGCCTGACAGGGACGTACCTATCAAGGACACGCAATATCTGTTACTTAAACCAGCTCCCCATTTCGATTGTCCCCATCCCCTGCATTTTCCTACCCCATTCTTTGCCTCCTAAGCCTTGCCCAATTATAATTGCCTTCCCCCATCTGTAAGTCTTGCCCTGTGGCATGTTCCTCTCCCACTCCATCGCTAAACTAAACGTAACCGAATTATGGTCACTCTCTCCAAAGTGCTCATCTACCACTAAATCAAACACCTGGCCTGGTTCACTGTCAAGTACCAGATCCAGTGTGGCCTCCCCTCTTGTCGGCCCTTCGACGTACCGTGTCGGGAAACGCTCCTGCGTGCATTGGACGAAAACTCATCCATCCGACGTACGAGAGTTACAGCATTTCCAGTCAATGTTTAGGAAGTTAAAGTCTCCCATAATGACCACCCTGTTCCTTTCACTCCTGCCCAGAATCGTTTTGCCAATCCTCTCCTTCAGATCCCTGGAACTTTGCAGAGGCCTATTAAAAAACTCCCAGCAGCGTGGCCTCTCCTTTCCTGTTTCTGACATCAGCCCATCCCACCTCAGTAGACCAGTCCTCCTCAAAAGTTTTTTCAGCCTCCGTTATACTGTCCTCGACAAACAAAGCCACACCTCCCCCTTTTTTCCCACCTTACCTGATCTTACTCAAAGATCTGAACCCTGGAACCTGCAACATCCATTCCTGACCCTGCTCTATCCATGTCTCCGTAATGGCCACAACATCGAAGCCCCAGGTACCTATCCATGCTGCAAGCTCACCTCGGTTATTCCGGATACTCCTGGCAGTGAAGTAGACATACTTCAATTCAGCTTGCTGTTTGCCAGCACACTCCTGTGACACTGAGATCCTGTCCATGTCCTCTCTATTCTCTTTCTCCTGTGTACTGAAACTACACCACAGTTACCCATCCCCTTGCTAAGCTAGTTTAAACCCACCCGAACAGCACTAGCTAATTTCCCGCCCAGGATATTAGTGCCCCTCTGGTTCAAGTGGATACCGTCCTGTTTGTACAGGTCCCACCTTCCCCAGAATGAGCCCCAATTGTCCATGTACCTGAAGCCCTCCCACCTGCAGCTTCCCTGCAGCCACGTGTTCAGCTGAAATCTCTCCCTGTTCTTTGCCTCGCTATCACTTGGCACGGGTAACAAACCAGAGATAACCACTCCGTTTGTTTGAGCTCTCAGCTTCCAGCGGAGCTCCCTGAAATCCTGCCTGACGTCCCTATCTCTCTTTCTACCTATGTCGTTGGTACCTATGTGGACCATGGCTTGGGGCTTGTCACCCTCTCCCTTCAGGACCCCAAAGACACTATCCGAGATAACACGGACCCTAGCACCTGGAGGCAACGCACCAATCGTGAGTCTCTTCGGTTCCAAACAAGCCTTCTATCTGTCCCTCTAACTATTCAGTCCCCAATGACTAACACTCTCCTCCTATACCCCCTTCCCTTCGTTGCAAGAGCGACAGACTCTGTGCCAGAGACCTGCACCCCAGTCAGTATTGAGGTAATGCCTCATCGTAAGGAGGTCAAAATTGACCGAGTGGCAGATATTTAGAGGGTCAGTACTGAGGCAGTGCACAACCGTCAGAGGGTCAGTACTTCAGGAGAACCCCATTATCAGAAGGTCAACACGAATGGAGAGTCACATCGTCAATGGTTCAATCCTGAGGAACACTTCATTATCATAGGGTCAGTCCTGAGGCAGTGCTTCATTGTCAGAGGGTCAGTATTAAGGTTTAGAATTGAGGGAGTGCTATCTGATTATGTCACTCTGACAATGAGGCACTGCCTCAGGAATGAGCCTCTGACAATGAGGCACTTTCTCACTTCTGAATCTCTGACAAGGAAGCATTCCCTCAGTGCAAACCCTCTGTATGGACCCGATGTCAATGAGGCACTCGCTGAGTACTGACCCTCTGACAAAGTTCCAATAGCTTACTACTGACCTTCTAATCATGTGCCCCCTACCCCATTCCTAAATCTGTTACATTGAGGGCACTGCCTCAGAACTGACACACTGGCTATAAGGCAGTCCGTAAAGACTGACCCGCTGATCATGAGGCTGTCCCTCAGTTAATGACCCTCTAAATATGAGGCACTCCCGTAATTCTGACCGTCAGGAGCTACCTCAATGTTGACTCACTGATATAGAGGCACTGCCTCAGAATTGACATGCTGACGATGGGGCACTTGCTCAGGACAGACCCTCTGATAGAGCTGCAGGTTTGATATTAGAGCAGTGATGCACCGCGAGCAGGTCAGTATTAAGGGAGTGCCACACAGTCAGTGGACCAATATTAGGGGAGTGCCACACTGTCAAAGGATCACTCTTAATGGAGTGCTGCACTTGTGGTGAGTGAGTACTGAGGCAGTGCGGCACTGCAAAGGGTCAGTAATGAGAGAAAGCTCCATTTTCAGAGGGTTAGCACAGAGGAAGTGCTTAATCAGAGAGTTATTTCAGAGAGAGTGCTGTATTGTCAGAGTTTCGCACTGAGGGAGTATCACACAATCAGAGGTCCAATATTAAGGAAACACTGCACTGTTGGAGGGTTGATATAAAGGGAGGGCTGCACTGTCAGAGGGTTAATGATGTGGGAGTGCTGAAATATCACAGAATCAGTCCTGAGAAGTGCTGCACATTCAGAGAGTTAGTGCTGAGGGAGTGGTCTAATGTGAAAAGATTGATATCAAGGGGCACTGCCGAAGGATCAGTAGTGCAATACTGTCAGAAAAACAATATTGAGGGAGTTCTGCTGTGTCAGTGGGTCAATATTACAGGATTGCTACACGATCCACCTATCAATGTCAGATGGTCAGTCCTGAGGGAGTGCTGCACTGTTGGAGGGCCAATATTGAGTGTGTGCGACACTCAAGAGGATCATTTTGTTGGACTTGTGCACTGTCAGAAGTTCAATTGTAAGCAAGTGCCACACTGGTTAATATTATGGGAGTGCTGCACTGTCAGACGGTTAAAGATGAGGGAAAGCTCATCATCTGACAGGGCATCACTCCCTTCAGACGAACCCTCAGGCGGTGCAGCACTCCAACAAGTTAGTTTCAGAGGCATGTTGTCCCATCAAATTGACCCTCTGAGACAGGAGCATGCACTAAATATCGACCCTCTCACAATGCTGCACTGCCTTAATATAGGCCCTCTGGCAGGGCGGCTCCCTTTCAGTACACACCTTCCAACAGCACAGCACTCTCCCATCATTGACCCTCTGACAGTGCAGTACTCTCTTAATACCTAATGTGTCACACTGCTCTACACTGTTGGAAGGTCAATACTAAGAGTGTGCTGCACTGTTAGACAGTCAATGATGAGCTAGTGATGCATGTGCGACATTCCCTCAATTCTTATCCCATTACAATGAGGCACTGCATTAGTATGGCCCTCTGACAAAGTAGCACAGCTTTAGAACTGACCCACTGATCATGAAGCTTTCCCTCAGTACTGGACCTCAGAGTGCTCCTCAGCCACAACACTGACTCTCTAATCCTGCAGGACTGTCTCAATTCTGACCTCAGTCCTGACCCTGTTACATTGACATTGCAGTTCTTCCTTACCATGGACACTCTGGCCATGGGACAACACTGTTGGCCCTGTTGCAGTGCAGAATTCACTGACACTCACCCTCTCCCATACCTTCAATACTGAATGTCTGATAGGACTGCGGGCAGCTGACTCTGACAGTGCAGCATTCTCTCAGTATCGACCCTCTGACAGTAATTAGGGGACTGCTGCATTGTCAGAGAGTCAGGACTGAGGAAGAGCTGCACTATCAGAGGGCAAATATTAATGGAGTTGTGCACTGTCACAAATTCAATATTAACAGAGGGCTGCACTGTCAGAGAATCAATGATGACGGGGCAGTGCGTTGTGAAAAGACCTGTAATAAAAGGCATGCGGCCTGTCAGAGGGACTAAACGGAGAGCTTCACTGTGAGAGGGCCAACATTAGTAAATGCTCCAGTCTCAGAGGGTCAATGTGATGGGAGAACATCTCTCTGACATTATCTTGTTGGCGGGTCAGCGCTGACGTAGTGCTGCACCGTCCGAGGGGTCGGAGAAAGGGACTGATGCACGACCAGGTGATCAGGGAGTGCTGAAGTGAGGGGGTCGTCAGCGATAAGTGGGTGAGCTCTGAGGGAGTGCAGCACAGTGTGGGGTCAGCACTGCGGGAGTGCTGTTCTGAGGGGGATCAGGACTGAAGGGGGTCAGCACTGAAGCAGGTCAGCGTTGAGGGAGTGCTGCACTGAGGGGTTCAGAATAAAGGGTATGCGACACTGAATGGGTCAGAAATGAGAGGGGGGTCAGCACTGAGGGAGAGCGGCACTTTAAGATGTTCAATATTACTGTGTCCTGCACTGTGAAAGGGTCAGTATGAAGGCAGCACTGCAATATCAGAGAGGCAATGATGAGTGTGTGCTGCACTGCTGAAGGGTTAAATTTGAAGTGGTGTCCCACGGCCAGAATGTCAATGGTAAGGGAGCATGGCATTCTCAGAGTGTTATTGCTGAGAGAACACCAGTATGACGGAGGGTTAATACTGTGGCAGAGATGCACCGTCAGAGAATCAGTCATCAGAGAGTACGCAGTGTTGGAGGGTCAGTACTGAGGGAGTGTTTCACAATCAGAGCGTCAGTTGTCTGGCAGTGCTGGAAAAGTTCAGCAGGTCTGGCAGCATCTGTGGAGGCAAAAACAGAGCTAACATTTCGGGTCCAGTGACCCTTCCTCAGGACTGTTCTGAGGAAGATCCCCAGTTCTGAGGAAGGGTCAATGGACTCGAAACGTTGAATCTGTTTTCTCCTGCACAGATGCTGCCAGGCCTGCTGAGATTTTCCGGCAACTTTCTTTTTGTTCCCGACTTACAGCATCCACAGTTCTTTTGTTTTTTATGTCTGGCAGTGCTTGTTTGCTTGTGACCTTCTGAAAGCACAGCACATCCATAATCTTGGCCCTGTGACAGGCCAGCACTCCCTCAGTACTGATCCTCCAATACTGACCACCAGCGCAGCACTTTATTTCTGAGAGTAGTCTGAAAGAAACTACCTTTGCTTACCGAGAGAGACAGGGAGAGCGAGTGCGTATTCTGTAGGTGACTCAGGATGTATTGTAACCTTAACAAGTCAAACAGTATTTCAGATTAGTTTATAATTAAAGATTATTCTAACTGTCTTCCTGGAAAAGTACAGTCCCTACAACATGGGGCTGATACTAATACACTCACTCAGAAGTGACCCTCCAGCAAAGCAGCCCTGCCTCAGAACTGACCCTGTGACAATGAGCTACTCCATCAGCAGTGAATCTGTAATCACGTGGCACTCCCTCAATTCTGAAAACATTACACTGAGGCACTCCTACAAAGGCCTCTGCGTTTTAGGGATTATTTACAGTCATCCCTGTGTTTTACAGGTTATTGAAAGGGGTCATTGTTTTCGGGTTTATTTTCACCCTCCAATCTTGCAGCACTCCCTCAATTCAGGCGTGCAGCAGTAATGTCTCCAGACTGAATCTCGAGAAGTGTTGCAAACCCTCAATTCTGATCTGCTCAAAATGAGCCACTGACTGAGTATTGGCCTTCTGACAAAAAGTCACTTATTCAGAACTGGCCTTCTGACAATGTGACACTCGTCCACATCTGACCCTCCAGCAATGAGGTACTGCCTCAGAACTGATCCGCTGACAGTAAAGCACTGCCCCCTCAGTTCTGACCCTCTGACAGAGCTGCAATACTTCAGGACTGAACTTCTAATCATCTTGTACTCCATCAACTCTGAATCCAATGCACTGAGCTACTGACTCAGTATTTACAGTCTGCTCCTAATACACCCTCAGAATTGACCCTAAGGCAATGTGACCCTGCCTCAGAACTAACTCTGTGACCATGAGGCACTTACTCAGCGCTGAATCTCCAATTGTGTAGCACTCCTTCAGTTTTTAGGCACTCCTTCCAGACTGGCACACTCTCAAGGCTGATCCTGCAGCAATGAGGAATTGCCTTACAACACAGCCACCAACAACAAGGCCCTCTTTAGGACAGTGTCTGATAACGAGGCACTCACTTGGTTCTGAGCCTCTGACAATGAAGCACTTGCTCAAGTCTGACCACATTAAAATGAGGCGCCCTCAAACTGATCTGAAACACCTCAGTTTCGACCTTCTGATGGCTCTGAAATGCCTCAGTTTATATCCTCTGACCGGTCTTTTAATTCTGACACAATTACAGTGAAGGTCAGCCTCCGTGCTGACACTCAGAATACATCACTCCCTCTGACAGTGTTGCACACCCTGAGCAACACTGACAGTTTCAGCGTTCCCTTAATATGGACCAACTCACAATGCAGCACTCCCCTGACATTATTATTTACATTGACGATCTGACAGTACAGCCCACCTCAGTGCTGACCCTCCGACAGCGCAGCATTCCCTCATTACTCACCCTCTGATACTGTAGCCCACCTTTGGTAATGACACTCTGACAGTGTCACACTCCCTTACTATCGGCCCTTAACAGTGCAGCACTCCCTCAATGATGACACCGTAACGATGCAGGATTCCCTCAGTCCTGGCTCTGCAACAGTCAAGCATTCAATCAACACTGACCCTCTGTTAGTGCAGCACACCCCTAATATTGATCCTGTGACAGTGCAGCACTCCCTTAATATTGGCCTTCCGACAGAGTGGCACTTTCTTGACGAAGACACTCTGACAATACAGTTTTCCCTCAGTGCTGATCCTCTGGCAGTGCAGCATTCTGTCATCATTGGCACCTTGCCAGTGGAGCTACATGCTTCTTATTGACCCTCCACAGTGCAGCACTGCCTCTCTACTGACTCTACAACATTAATATTGATCCCCGAACGGGAGGTTCTCTTTCATACCCACCCCCACAAAGAGAAGCCCTCCCTCATCTTTAACCCTCTGACAGTGCAGCACTCCCTTAATATTAACCCGCTGCTGGTGTGGCACTCCGTTACAGTGCCGAACTCCAACAAAGTGATCATCTGAGTGTCGCGCACACACTCAATATTGACCCTCCAACAGCGTAGCCCTCCCTCAGAACTGACCGGCTGACATCCATACACTGATAGCGTCGCAATTCTGTAATATCGACCCCCACCGACGCAGCAGAACTCTATCAATATTGGCCTTCGGACAGTACTGCGCTACTGATCCTTCGGCGGTGCCTCTTGATATCAATCCTCTGACATTATAGCACTCCCTCAGTACTAACTCTCTGAACGTGCAGCACTCTCTCAGGTCTGATTCTGCGCTATTTCAGCACTCCCACGTCATTAACCCTCTGACAGTGCAGCACTCCCTTTATATTATATTATATTTATCAACTCTCCAACAGTGCACTATTTCCTTAATATTGGACCTCTGATTGGACAAGCTGACGGCATCTCATGTTCTTTATCGACAGAGAGTCAGTTCTGTGGTAGTACCTCATTGTAATGGGTCAGAGTGGGTCTAATCAGTCCAACCCCAAACCTAACCGCAGCTTCAGGCCTAAGCCTAGCCTCAGGCCTAACACTCACTCTCAACCCCAAACCTAAATGTGGTCTGAGCTCTAACCCTAACCATAGACTCAGCCCTAAGCCTAACCTCAGCCTTAACCCAAAACCTCTCCCGAGCCCTACCCCGAACTCCAAACTTAACCTCATTAGTCACCCTAACACAAGTCTCATCCCTCACCCTAACTCTACCCTCATCCAAAACCTCGTCCAATCCTCACACCTAACCCCTAGCCTTGGTCCTAACCCAAACCCTAACCCTCGCCACCCTCTCACGCTAACCCTCATTGTTAATTAGTGAGTACTGAGGTATAGCAGCACTGTCAGAGCATCAGAATAGTGGGAGTGAACTATTGTCAGACTGTCGATACTGAGGCAGTGTCTCATTATAGAAGGGTCAGAATTGAAGCAGTGCCACACTAACAGAGACTCAGTACTGAGGTACTGCAACAGCGTCATAGAATCTGAACTGTGGGCGTGCATTATTGTCAGAGGGTCATGATCTGAGGCAGTGTCTCCTTGTGAGAGGGTCAGTACTGACAGAGAGCCTTCCTTGCCTGACGGTCAGTACTGAGGCACTGCTTCTTTGTCAGGGGGTCTGGAGGGATAGTGTCTCATTGTTGGTCAGTCCAGTGTGAGGCAGTAGCTCATTGGTGGAGGGTCAGTCCTCAGGGTGGGCGGATGATGTGGAGGTGCTGGTGTTGGACTTGGGCGGACAAGGCTGAGTCTTGACACTCTGCTACAAATGCACTCTCTAGTGCTGACCCTCTGATAAAGGCAAACTCCCTAATTGCTGACACTCTGCCAAGTAGGCACTGGCTCAAACAGACCCTCTGACAATAGGCCACTGACCCTCTGATAGAGCTGCAGTACCTCAGTGAGGCAGTGGCACTCCTTGAATTCTGATCCCATTGCAATCAGGCACTGCGTCAGTACTGACGCTCTGCCAAAGAGGTACTGCCTGAAAACTGATCCAATGACAATGAGGAACTCCATCAGGACTTACCTCTGACAGTGCTAGATTACCTCTGTACTGACCTTCTAAAATGGGTGGCACTCCTTCAATTCTGACCCCCTTACAACATAGCCCTGCTGCAGTGCCGACCCTCTGACAACAGTGCATTCTCTGAAGCCTGATCCCCTCAAGATGAGGTCATACTTCAGTATTAACACTGACAAAGAGTCACTTCCTCTATATTGACCCTCTCATGGTGCGGCACACCCTCAGTTCTGATCTTACGACAATGGGGCACTTTTGACCAGCTGACAATGGTGCTCTCCCTCAGTTCTGACACCTCCACAGTTCTGCACTACCTCTGTACTGACTCTCAGGACTGACCCTATTCTGATCCATTACAATGAGGCGCTGCCTCACTTGTGGCTGTATAACAATGATGCACTCCATCGATTCTACGCCGCACACAGTGCTGTAATACTTCCGTACTGCCCTGTAATTGTGTGGCACTCCCTTAATTTTGACCCCCTTACACTGAGGCTGTGCCTCAGTATTCACCTCTGAAAATAATGCACTCCTACAGATCTGGCCCTCTGATGCTCCTGCAATAACTTAGTTTTTATCGGCTCGTCACGTGGTTAGCTTCAATGTTGATGCCATTACACGGAGGCAGTTTCTCAGAACTGACCTTCTAACAATGGCACTCCCTTAGGACTGTCAGATACAGCCACACTACCTCCGTTTTGACCCTCTCATCACGTGGCAGTCCCTCAATTCTGAACTCCTCACAATGAGTCGCTAACTCAGTACTGACCCTCTGACAAAGAGGCACTCCCTTCGGGCTGACCTTGCACCAATCAGATACTGCCTCACACCAAACCCTCTTGAATAATGAGGCACTGCTTCAGTACAGACCCTCTGACAAAGACGCACTGCCTCAGAACTGACTCTCCAGCTATGGCGACCGGCCACAAAACGGACCTGCTGACAATGAGGCACTTCCTACCATCTCCAATCATGTGGCATATCTCTAATCCTGTGGCCCTCTCTCAGTTCTGTCGCCATTGCATTGAGGCATTCCCTCTTCGTTGATCCTCTGAACTCCCTCAAGACTGACCATCCACCGTTGATGCACTACCTCAGATCTGACCCACCGACAGTCCTACAATCTGTCACCATTCCATGTAGCATTCCAGCAATTCTGACCCCATTTCAATGAGACGCTGTTTCAGATGGTCACTCTGAAAACGAAGCGCATTCTCAGGACTAAATCTCTGAAACTAAAGCACTTCCTCAGTACTAACTCTCTGGCAGGCAAGTATTGGGGGTTAGGTTAGGGCTGAGGTTAGACTTGGAGCTTAGGCGAGGGTTGGGGTTGAAGCTAAGCGTTAATTGGGGCTGTGTGTTACGGTTCATTTTAGGGCTGAGGCCATAGCTAGTGGTAGGGCTGAGACTAGATGTTCGGTCTGAGGATCAGCATTAGGGCTGAGGGTAGGGAGGGTTTACGCTGAGGATAGGGTTAGGGTTAGGGTTAGGGTTAATGCTGAGGTGAGGGTTAGCCTGAGGCGAGCGTTTGTATGGGTTTAGGGCTGAGGCTGGGTTTAGAGTCAGGGTTTGGGCAAAGAGACGCTGCCTCAGAACTGACCTGCTGACAATTAGCCAGTACCTTAGGTACTGATGAGCTAATAAAAAGGCCCGCTCTCAGCACTGACACTGCAGCAATGAAGTCTTGCCTCACAACTAACTCACAAAGGGCTCATAATTGAGCAAGTGCCGAATGATGAAAGGGTGCGGACTGAGGTGTTGCACAACTGTCAGAGGGTCAGAACTGAGGTATTGCATCATTATCAGATGGTCAATACTGCAGCAGTGGCCCACTGTAATAGGGTCAGAAAGGTCATACTGAGGTCTTGCAAGATAGGGTCAGAACTGTTGGAGTGATTCATTATCAGAGGGTGGGCACTGAGGCATTGAAGCATTGACAGAGGGTCAACACACTGTCTGTATTGAACATGTGGCAATAATGTTCTGACTCCATAACATCAAGGCACTGCCTCAAAACTGACCCTTAATCCTGACCCTCGCACAGTGCTGCATTGCCTCAGTCGTGATGCTGCATTCGTGTGGTACTAGCAGTTCCAACCCCATGAATAGGATGGGCTGAAGGGTAACATTTCTTGATATTTGAGAAATGGTTGACTTTGAATGAGTCCTGTCAGCGTTCCTGTTTTACAGTTAATTTTATTTCTGTAACTGCTTTTTTCCTTTGCCAAGTCGTTTGTTACACCGGAGCAGAGGGAGCATTTTGTTCCTCGGCACTGGACGTCATCTCGGAATGAGACCGCGAACGGTGCCAGGAACAACCTCAGCCTCCAGGCCAGCCATTGATCGAGGGGTCCCTCACGGCCACAAGAACATGAGGCTTATTCTTTTTTACTCTCTACTTGTTATTCTTTTTAATTACTCTTTCTCCATCTTTTCTTTCCTCAATAAATGTTCATCTTTCAGAAAATTGGCAAGCATTCCTTTAACTGCACTTGATAGAATCACAAAAGAACCACTTCGATGCACGCTGTCATCAAAAACACACCATTATTTTGAGGCACTGCCTCAGCATTGATCCTCTGACAATATCGCACTCCCACAGATTTGACCCTTTGACAACGAAGCAAGGCCTCAGTATTGAAGCTCTGACAATGCTTCAATCCCTCAGTTCTGACCATCTGACAAGGAGGCACCTTTATTTCTGACCCTCTCACAGTAGCAATATCTCAGGACTGACCTTCTATTTGTATGGCATTGCCTCACCTTAGAATGAGGTGCTGCCTCAGTCTTGACCTTCTGACAATAATGCACTCCCACAGTTCGGACCCACTCATATTGCTGCATTTCCTCAACACTGACACTAAAAATGTGTGGCAGATCTTTAGTGCTGATCCTTTTACAAGGAAGCATTGTCTCAGTATTGACCATCTGACAATGATGAACTCTCACAGGGGTCAGGACTGAACCCCTGTCAATGAGGCACTTCTTCAGTGCCCGCACTCATTATTCGCCTTCTGACAAAGCTTCAATACCTCAGTACTGACCCTCTCACAGGGCCGATCTTCTGTCAAATCTAGAGAATTAACACAGAGGAGGTGTCTCTTATTAGAGGGTCTGCCTGAACTCTTGGTTGAAGTGTTCAATAAATTGCTACAACCTGAAAGAAGTAATTCTTCCCTGAATTAATAGGCAACCAATTTGAAAATGTGGCCTCTGGTCGTAAAATCTTTCACAAATGGGAGTAATCTCTACGGATATACACTAACAAGCCTCTTAAGAATCTTAAATGTCGAAAAAATAAGTTTTTTTTCAATCTTATAAACTCCAATGAATGTAGCCCAACTTTCCTAAGCATAGCAATCCCGTCTGCCATTTCCGAAATCAACCCAGTCAACATGAGGTGTCCGGCCGCCGCAGCACTCGCTCTGTGGCTGTACATGACTTGTAAGTTACCATCCTGCTGCTACGACTCTACTTCTATTTACGATGCAGTCCTCCGTCCATCCGAACATACTACCCTTGAACACACGGGCTCTTTTCTTTTGAGACACCTTATGAGCTGTACCTTATCAAATGCTTTGTTGAAATCTCAATGTACTACATCAACTGGTGGTCCTTCGTCAGTAATGTTTGTTTCCTTCTCAAAGCACTGTAGCAAGTTTGTCAAGTATTATTTCCCCTTTATGAAAGGATGTTAACTCTGTTGGATGTTATAGCACACTCAGTACCCTGTTATTTCATCTTTCATTGCCGGCATGAACATCCACCCAGGTTGACCTAAATTGGCAACACTTGCTTACTATTTTGTCCAAGTATCTTTGTAATAATGGTGTTATGTTCACAATCTTTCAATCCTCTGAGAATTTTCCACAATCTAAGGATTCTTGGAAGATTATCATCAGTGCCTCCATTGTATCTGTAGCTGCGTTGTTCAACATGAGAGGATACAACTCATCATACCCCTTGGATATTTTCTGCACTGATTGGAGTTATGTTAGGAATTCTGTGCAGTGACATTCACTTTTAACAGTTTGCTAAATACTACCAGGAACAGAAATTGTGATCCAGCTGCAACTAAACTAAAGCTTTCAGCACGGAAGAAAGTGTTTCAATTCAATATGAACCTCTTAACTCCTGAAAAGGGCAACACAATTTGCCTCAGTCCATAAATGTTCTTTCTCCAACACCCTGAGATGCATTATCCGTATTTCTTCAAATTTACCACAGAATCTGTTTCACTCACCCTTTCAGCAATACGCAGAACAACAAATCGGCATTTTTAGTCCCCCTGTAGCCTCCGTTGCACACGTGCATTGTTCGATGATTATTTATTTGTGTGCCTGCTTTTTTGCTCGAATGGAGAAAGGTAAATTTCTGTTCTTTTGTCATCAGAACTATTGCCTCCTCACTCTCATCTTCCTTGTTTTATCCTGTGCTGGAATATTTAATTTGTTGACATATCTGAAATATGTTGTTGAATGGATCGGGTTTTGTAACATTGCATTCCCCATAGACCATCTACCGATATTGTTGCTTGTTCTAACAGTTATTATCTCGCAGAGTGGAAAATGCAGTTTGAAAGCAATGGAACATTATCGATGAAGAAGTTGATGCATAAATTGCTGCGATCTTCTAAACTACAAACTCACCTTCAATTCTTTCTCGGTCAGAGCATTATGCCGGCGCAAATGAATCGTGTTCTCAATGGGACTTCCAAAACCATGGAATTGAATTTGCATGTTGATTTCTTCTTCCCTCTTCAGAAATGCAAAGTAGTATCGTGATGAAGCTTCCAAGGCGATGATTGTGTCCTTCAATGAACGGAAAAGTGACTTTTAGATTCATGGAAATATTTCACTACTTCTATAGACATGAAATGCAAACATTCTCCCTGCATATGACCCAGTCTCATTTTATCGTATCTTTCTGATTTTACACGCCATGGGATAATCATTGCAGTGTAACAGAAATGTTGATCATGGAAATTTATCACTGTTTTCATAAATAATGGCAAATTTTCAACATCTTGCAATTGTATGAAGGCTCAGTCTCATCACACCTCGCCTGCTGCACAAAGACATTCTTACACTGCTTTCAATGTTAGGGCTGAAACAAAACACAATCATGACACAAATGCATCAACACACTACTTTCAATAGGATCTGATATCCTTGCCAGGCACTGGAGGGGTTGCGGAGACTGGTGAGTGGACAAAGTCGTTCCTCTGTTCAAGCAGGAAAACAGGGACTTTCCAGGAAACTACAGACTGGTGAGTGTCTCATGTCTCAAAAGTATGGGCTAATAAGGGACAGCCAGCATGGCATTATGCGGGGCAGGTTATGTCTTACCAAGTCAGTTGAAGTTTTCACGGAGGTGACAAGGGTGATCAATTCGGGTAGAACAGTTGATAACATATACATGGATTTTACGAAGGTTTTCAACAAGGTTCCTCATGGTATGCTCATCCAGAAGATTAGGATCCATGAGATCCATGGTGACTTGGCCTGCCCATATAAGGCAGACGGTAGCGGTGGAAGGCGAACAAAGATAACAGAGTGTAGGGCTGGAGGAACACAGCAGACCAGGCAGCATCAACAATGTCAGCTTTCCTGTTCCTCTGATGCTGCCTGACCTGCTGCGTTCCTCCAGCTCCACACTTGGTTAACTCTGATTACAGCATCGACAGTTCTTGCCGTCTCAGTGGTGGAAAGCTGTTTTTCTGGCTGCAGCTCAGTGACGAGTGGTGTTCCGCATCAATGTGACTTCTGCTATTTGTGATATATGTAAATGACTTGGTGGCAAATGTAGACGGGGGATTAGTAAGTTTGCAGATGACATAAGGACCAATGGACTTGTGGGCAGCATGGAAGGTTGTCAAAGGACACAGCAAGATACAGACCAATTGCAAACTCGAGCGGAGAAATGGCCGATGGAATTTAATCTGGGCGGGCATGAGGTGTTGCATTTTAGGAGACCAAGTGTTAAGGAAAGGGATACACAGTTAATGGCAGGACCCCAAACAGCAGTAAAGTCCAGAGGGATCTTGGGGTCCTAGACCATAACTCCCTGACAGTAGCCACACAAGTAGATAGGGTGGTCAAGAAGGCATATCGCATGCTTGCCTTTATGCTGAGGGAAACTCAGCGCAAGAGTCAGGATGTCACATTGCAGCTTTACAAGACTTTGGTGAGACCACACAGAGTATTGCATTCAATTCTGGCCGCCACATTACACTAAGGATGTGCAGGCTTTGGACAGGGTGCAGAAGAGATTTACCAGCATGCTGACTGGAATAGAGGGTATGAATGAGAAGGAGGAGCTGGAAAAACTCTTCGTTTTGTCTGGGGCAGTAGAAGCTGAGGGCAGGCTTGATAGAAGTCTATAAAATTAGGAGATACATAAATACAGCTAACGGTCAGAAAATTTCTCCCCCGGAGTTGAAGTGTCCACTATTAGGGGGCATGCATTTAAGCTGAGAGGGGGGGGGGGGGGGGGAGTTCAAAAGAGATGTGAGGGGCAAATATTTCACACTGAGCATGTTAAAAGTGTGGAATACATTGCCCGGGGTGGTAGTGGATGCAGATACGATGAAAGCATTTAAAAGGGTCTTTTAGTTAAGTGCACGAATATGCAAGGAATGGAGAACTATGGATCAAGGACAGGCAGAAGAGATTATTTCATTTCTTGTCATGTTTGGCCCAACACGGTGGGCCAAAGGGCACATTCCTGTTGCTGTAGTGTTCCAAGTTTTATGCTCACTTGTATCATGATTACAAAAAGTAGGATTGGGAAGAATATTTGAGAAGTGTTTGAGAACATGATTTCATGTAAGGACAAACGGGATAAGGATTAGGTGACACAGCACAAACAGATTTTGGAGCCCATGATGAATCATAGGGACCTCACAAGCACCAATGATCAGAGGGATCTCAGGATCTTGATGTGTATGCCTGTTGATCCCCCAATGTAATGGACGAGGTCGTTGAAGTGGTTTGGAAGGCACATTGGATACTTGTCTTTATTAGACTTAATATTAAGTGACAGAGTTTCAGAATAGGCAGGGTATGTACAAAATGTTGCTTCGACCCAACAGTGAAGTCAACGATGAGAAAATACAGTGAGACTTGGACAACGATCAGGCTTGGTCTGATAAAGGATGTTACATTTGCACCATACAAGTGCTCAGCAGCAATCAGCTCCAGCAAGAGAGAATATGACCATATCAAAAAAATTCCATGTCCTTACACTCACTTCATCCTTACATTTATTTTTTTTTAAATGTGCAAGTGCTATCCAAGCCATGCAAGGCTACGGGCCAGGTGTTGGAAATCAGGTTAGAACAATTCAGTGCTTGTCCTTGACTGTCACAGAATCCATGAGTTTAAGAATGTATTTCTCCTGTATTGTAGACTACTGAGGTGCTTGGCTATCCACTAAACCAAGGTTAACACTGATCTAAAACTAAACTGGGTCAGTTATATAACCAGCAGTAGCCAGGTCCATGGTACAAACCACCCTGCTGTGGGACAGGGTCAGGCAAATCCAAGTGAGCGAGCGTGGTTGGAGACTCATTCATTGGGGGCATAGATTCTGTCGCCACATTTGAGACACCAGGGCTGTGTGTTGCTTCCCTAGTGCCAAGGTCAAGGACATCTCTGAGTGGTTGCAACAAATTCTTAAGGTGGAGGGTGAGCAGCCAAAGGCCACCGTGCACGTTGGTACCAATGGCATAGGCAGAAAGAGGGAATACATTCTGCGGACTATGGACAAGGAGTTAGCAAAGAGGCTGAAAGGCAGGACCCAAAGGGTAATAATTTATGGGTTGCCACGAGTG
>NW_026728481.1:0-27500 GCF_030684315.1 Stegostoma tigrinum
GTTGTGCCAATGAAAATTTTTTGAATGGTTTCACCTCCAGTTTTCCTCTTTATACATATTTGGTATTTTTTCAGGGTAAGGACTATCTGCAAAATCTGAGATTGGGTTTTGAAAGACAGCAGCCTTTGTTTTGGAGAGATAATGGGAACTGCAGATACTGGAGAATGCGAGATAACAACGTGTGGAGCTGGATGAAGACAGCAGGCCAAGCAGCATATCAGGAGCACAAAAGCTGACGTTTCGGGCCGAGAACCTTCTTCAGAAAATGGGGAGGGGGTGCGGGTTCTGAAATAAATAGGGAGAGAGGGGGAGGTGGATGGAAGATGGATGGAGGAGAGGAGCGTATGGGTAGGGAGGCAGGGAGGGGATAGGTCAGTCTGGGGAGGCCGGACAGGTCAAGGGAGCGGGATGAGGGGAAATAGGGGTGCGGTATGAGGTGGGAGGGGGGATGGGTGAGAGGAAGAATAGGTTAGGGAGGCGGGGACGAGCTGGGCTGGTTTTGGGATGCAGTGGCAGGACAGGAGATTTGGAAGCTTGTGAAATCCACATTGATACCATTGGGCTGCAGGGTTCCCAAGCAGAATATGAGTTGCTGTTCCTGCAACCTTCGGGTGGCGTCATAATGGCACTGCAGGAGGCCCAGGTTGGACATGTCCTCTCGGGAATGGGAGGGGGAGTTGAAATGGTTCGTGACTGGGAGGTGCAGTTGTTTATTGCAAACTGAGCGTCGGTGTTCTGAAAAGCGGTCCCCAAGCCTCTGCATCGTTTCCCCAATGTAGAGGAAGCCACAACGGGGACAGCGGATGTTTTGGATATTTCTTAAGCATTGATTTTCATTCAGAGTTGGTTGGATTTTGCTGAAGCAATAGACATAACTCAATATGACGTAGACAATGTCAGAGTTAATGTTTCGCGTCCTGTGACCCTTCCTCAGATCTCACTCTTCACTGATGCTGCCAGACCTGCTGAGCTTTTCCAGCAACTTCTGCTTTTGTTGCTGATTTACAGTGCCCACTGTTCTTTTGTTTTTTACAACACAGACAAAAAACTTGATCTCTGCAGGAAGCATGATGCTGCATTCTCCAACTTGCCTGCCTTTTTGTAATATAATCTTATCTTTTTAGGACAGAAGTGGCTTTTTTTTGTTTGTTTTAACTTCCGCACATACTTTCTATGCAGGTTAAAAGTCTACACCTTTTCAGTTCTCTGCTGTATAATGAAGACTTGGAACAATTTTTTTTTATAAAGTAGAAAATCAGTGTGGTTTGTTTTCCAAAATGTGATGTGTAAGTGCAACGCTTAACAGTGTGTTCATCAAACTATTGTTTCCTTTGATCTTTGTGTTGCAGAAATTTCTCGAATCATTTCATATATATTTTTCTTGATATATTTTAGCAGCTTTCCTGGAGCAAGTCTGTTTTCCTTCGGATGAGACGACTTTCAGACATACTCCCTTTATTATGAGATTTAATTGGAGTAAAATGAGGAGGATTTTTATTCACTGAGACACACATGACTATATGTTTAAAGCATTGGCAAAAGAGTTCTGTTCAGACTGTCATGTTATCTGGTGTTTGTACCAGGCTTTCCGATTAAATGCAAGTGATTAAGGATGCTAATGATGCCACATGTTATTACAAGAGGAAATGAACATACAAGTAAGGATTTTATGCCACATTTATACATTGCATCCATGCTGCATGGTCCATGCTGTGACTGAGTGAAATGGGATGCAGTGACTGAGTGAAATGGGTTGCAGTGACTGAGTGAAATGGGTTGCAGTGACTGAGTGAAATGGGATGCAGTGACTGAGTGAAATGGGATGCAGTGACTGAGTGAAATGGGATGCAGTGACTGAGTGAAATGGGATGCAGTGACTGAGTGAAATGGGATGCAGTGACTGAGTGAAATGGGATGCAGTGACTGAGTGAAATGGGATGCAGTGACTGAGTGAAATGGGATGCAGTGACTGAGTGAAATGGGATGCAGTGACTGAGTGAAATGGGATGCAGTGACTGAGTGAAATGGGATGCAGTGACTGAGTGAAATGGGATGCAGTGACTGAGTGAAATGGGATGCAGTGACTGAGTGAAATGGGATGCAGTGACTGAGTGAAATGGGATGCAGTGACTGAGTGAAATGGGATGCAGTGACTGAGTGAAATGGGATGCAGTGACTGAGTGAAATGGGATGCAGTGACTGAGTGAAATGCTCACACCGACTTGCCCCTCCAGTCCAGACCCGCTCACAGTGACTAGCCCCTGCAGTCCTGACCTGCTCACAGCGACTTCTCTCTGCAGACCTGACCCACTCACTGCGACTTGCCCCTGCAGTCCTGACCCGCTCACAGCGACTCGCCCCTTCAGTCCTGTCCCGATCACAAGGACTTGCCCTCTCCGTCCTTACCCGCTCACAGTGACTTGCCCCTGCAGTCCTGACCCCCTCACAGTGACCTGCCCCCTCACTCCTGACCCGGTCTACATTGAGGAAACCAAGCAGAGGCTTGGGGACCGCTTTGCAGAACACCTCCACTTGGTTCGCAACAAACAACTGCACTTCCCAGTCGCGAACCATTTTAACTCCCCCTCCCATTCCTTAGACGACATGTCCATCATGGGCCTCCTGCAGTGCCACAATAATGCCACCCGAAGGTTGCAAGAACAGCAACTCATAATCCGCTTGGGAACCCTGCAACCCACTGGTATCAATGTGGACTTCACCAGCTTCAAAATCTCCCCTTCCCCAACTGCATCCCAAAACCAGCTCAGTTCTTCCCCTCCCCCTACTGCATCACAAAACCAGCCCAGCTGTTCCCTTCCCCCAACTGCATCCCAAAACCAGCCCAGCCTGTCTCCGCCTCCCTAACATGTTGTTCCTCTCACCCATCCCTTCCTCCCACCTCAAGCCACACCTCATCCTGCCTCCTTGACCTGTCTGTCTTCCCTGGACTGACCTATGCCCTCCCTACCTCCTCACCTGTACTCTCCTCTCTACCTATCTTGTTTTCTCTCCATCTTCGGTCCGCATCCCCCCCCTCCCTATTTATTCCATTTCCCTCTCCCATCCCCCTCTCTGATGAAGGGTCTAGGCCCGAAATGTCAGCTTTTGTGCTCCTGAGATGCTGCTTGGCCTGCTGTGTTCATCCAGCTCCACACTTTGTTGTCTTGGATTCTCCAGCATTGCAGTTCCCATTATCAGTGGCATTTTCCTCTTCATCAAAGTTTGTGCAAAAGCAACACGATATGGGGCGGCACGGTGGCTCAGCGGTTCGCACTGCAGCCTCACAGCACTGGGGACCCAGGTTCAATTCCAGCCTCAGTCTGTGTGGAATTTGCACCTTGTCCCTGTGTCTGCGTGGGTTTCCACCAGGTGCTCCGGTCTCCTCCCACAGTCCAAAGATGTGCACGCTAGCTGGATTGGCCATGCTAAATTGCCAATCGTGTTCAGGGGCGTGGGTCTGGGTGGGATGCTCCAAGGTTTGGTGTGCACTTGTTGGGCCCAAGGGCCTGTATCCACACTGCAGGGAATCTAAACAATCCTGTTCCCACATCTCCATGATATAACCCTGCTGATCACTGCACACAGAGATGTTTGATAACAAAAGGATAACAATAATATTCAAACCCAGTGCTGGAGATGTATTTTAAATACACTGAGGCCAGTGTCGATCTCCAATTCAACTTTTATTTACAAATGAACTGTCTTCAACTTTAGCACTGCCTCATTCAGAGATAGTTGCCAGGGTGTCAGCATCTCTGACCCTCACACTTCTTATCTGTGAGCCAGGGCTCCCTGATTTGGGCTGTTAATATGGAACAATCAGGCAACTCACATTCTGTGAGGTTCAACTGGCCGACCTGGTCACAAACCAGTGCGGTGTGTTCATCGAAAATCAAACGTACCAGAAAGATAGCATTCCATACCAGTGTAAAGGAAGGCATGAGGCTAAACTGGGGAGGGAAGGGAACTGCTTATTGGCGGTGGCCCAGAGAGTAGAAGAAAATCGAATGGGAAGAAGACCATTTGAGACTGAGGGAGAGAGATGTAATTGCCTGAATGAGGCATTCCAATTGCGAAATGGATTTTTGTGTGTACACCATGTTCAGTTTCCCCGATCTTAATCTGTACTCCTCTTTAAATCATTAGTATCTGAAATTTCTGTATCATTTCCAAATGTTCTGTCTCTAATGTTATGCTGTTGGAATTGGTTGAACTGCAGAGATATTATTTATTTGCACAAATGTGTTCAGTGAAATGAGTTGCATGCTATATATGTATTATTCTTCCTGATTGTATTATACTCATACAAATTAAAGTTAGTTCCACTTTTGAACAACAAACTGCTTTTAGATGTCTGATGTATCTCATTTGCCTGCCACTTACTCTTGTTGATGAGTTGTGTTTCTGTTTTGTGAAGAAATATGAATGAGCTGGAGCACTAATGGCAATGCCCAATGTGGTGATCTTGCAACATTGCAGCTGGAAGGTGGGGCAGGGAGGGGGATGGGTTTCACAAGAACGATTACAGAGGGAAATGGAGAGACAGGTGATGTATGTGGCAGCACCGAGACAGGGAGGAGAATGAAATGCAGCCTGAAGGGGAATCTGGCTGTCGTCTCAAAGGCACGGGCTGAATGGAAGAGGACAGAAAGGATGCACTCAGAGGAAGAGAAGATCAGACTAGACTGACTGTGAAACAGGCAGTAATCATTGGCAAGTTACTGATCGGAGGGTGAATCAATCGGGCTCACTTTCAGACTGTTTACAGTTACCATATAGTTTGTGGGAGATGTGTAGATCAGGCCAGGCTCATAGAGAAACGCTTCCCGGAGTAATTAACATGGAGACCCCACTGGGAAAGAGTGAGGGGATGGCCGTCCTGCTTCCACTGCTGCTGGTGATGTCCAGGCCAGTCAGTCTGGCCAGAGACTTCAGCTGCATCATCGGCACGAATGAACAATATGGAGGGTATGACAGTGAACTGGACTCGACGTCCAGATTTCTGATGGAAACGGTTGAAGTTGCCAAGCTGCATAACATCTTCAGCACCCCTGCAGACTGAGCATAGACAAGAAACGCCTGGTCATAGCCAGACGGGTCTATCCACCCATTGGATAGATTTCCTGTTTGCGCCCACACGTCCTCGATCATATCCATTGAAGTCAAGCCGGTGTTCTTCTCTGACTACTGCTGGCTGACTGTCACCTACAGGATGACCAGCGGGCTGGCAAGGGAACACGGAAGTTGAATGTGAAACTGTTGACCCCAGAAAAATCATTAAGAAGCTCAAAAGAGAGCACACAGGTTGGAGAACGATGAAGACCCTTTTTGCACTTGGTGGGAGGCAGTCAAAGGGAACACCAAGAAGTTCTTTGTCCTGAAAAGTGTTCAGAAGGTGAGAGAGAGTTGGGCAAAACTGTTCAAACTCCAGAAACCTGTGCAAAACCTACTCTTTCGACAGACAATCGGGTCATTGTCGCCGAGGAGCCCCAGGAGGCGTCGAGGCAGCAAGCCCCACTCTCTGCCTTGGAGGCCTCCAAGATAATCTTGCGGTTCAGGGTCTGCACTGTGGAGCAAGAGAGAATAACAGTCAGAGACAGACAGCACTGAAGCAGACCGTTTGGTCCAACTTGTTCATGCTGACTCGATATCCTAAATAAATGTAGTCCCATTTGCCAGCATTTGGCCCATATCCCTCTGAACTCTTCCTATTCATTTTCCCATCCAGATGGCTTTTAAATGTTGAAATTGTACCAGCTTCCAGTCCTCTCTCTAGCAGCTCATTTCATACATACACCACCCTCTGCATGAAAATAATGTACCTTAAATCCCTTTTTCGATCTTTCCCCTGTTACTTTAAACCTATGCCCTCCAGTTATGGACTCTCCCACCCCAGGGAACAGACAATGTCTATAAACCCTATCCATGCCTCTCATGCTGTTACTAATCTCTATCAGGTCATCCCTCAGCCTTTGATGCTCCAGGGAAAATAGACCCAGTCTATTCAGCCTCGTCCTTTAGCTTTAACCCTCCAACCCAGTCACCATCCTTGTAAATCTTTTCTGAACCCTTTCCGGTTTCACAACATCCTTCCGACAGCAGGGAGACTGAAATTAGATACAGTATTCCAATGGAGGCCTAATCAGTGTCCTTTCAAGCTGCATGTGACCTAATGAGATGTGTTCACATTCCTTCTTCTTGAAGATGCTGAAGGAGAGCTCTGTGCTCAGCAGCCTCAAGGATGAACATAGCTCGATAAGTTTGTCTCAATCTGACATCCGGAAGCTCAGCAAATCCTTTTAAGCCAGTCCGTATGACACTCTGACCACAGCCAGCGCAATGACTCCCAGTCATTCCTGTCCTCGATCCTGGGGGTCTTAGACAACACCAAGCAGGAGATAATAAAATGTGAGGCTGGATGAACACAGCAGGCCAAGCAGCATCTCAGGAGCACAAAATCTGACGTTTCGGGCCTAGACCCTTCATCAGAGAGACCTCCCACCCACAGCCTCCAACCTCATTGTTCCCCAACCCCGCACGGCCCATTTCTATCTCCTTCCCAAAATCCACAAACCTGCCTGCCCTGGTCGACACATCGTCTCAGCCTGCTCCTGCCCCACCGAACTCATCTCCACCTATCTGGACTCCATTTTCTCCCCTTTGGTCCAGGAACTCCCCACCTACGTCCGTGACACCACCCACGCCCTCCACCTCCTCCAGGACTTCCAATTCCCTGGCCCCCAACACCTCATATTCACCATGGACGTCCAGTCCCTGTACACCTGCATTCCACATGGAGATGGCCTCAAGGCCCTCCGCTTCTTCCTGTCCCGCAGGCCCGACCAGTCCCCCTCCACCGACACTCTCATCCGCCTAGCTGAACTCGTCCTCACACTCAACAACTTCTCTTTTGACTCCTCCCACTTCCTGCAGACTAAGGGGGTGGCCATGGGCACCCGCATGGGCCCCAGCTATGCCTGCCTCTTTGTAGTTACGTGGAACAGTCCCTCTTCCGCACCTACACAGGCCCCAAACCCCACCTCTTCCTACGGTACATTGATGACTGTATCGGCGCCGCCTCTTGCTCCCCAGAGGAGCTCGAACAGTTCATTCACTTCACCAACACCTTCCACCCCAACCTTCAGTTCACCTGGGCCATCTCCAGCACATCCCTCACCTTCCTGGACCTCTCAGTCTCCATCTGAGGCAACCAGCTTGTAACTGATGTCCATTTCAAGCCCACCGACTCCCACAGTAAAAAAAGCTCTCTGATGAAGGGTCTAGGCCCGAACCATCAGCTTTTGTGCTCCTGAGATGCTGCTTGGCCTGCTGTGTTCATCCACCCTCACATTTTATTATCTTGGAATTCTCCAGCATCTGCAGTTCCTATTATCTCTGATACCAAGCAGGAGAGCCTGGACCCACCATTATCTCTGGATGAGCTGGAGAAGGCCTTCGAGTCCTTAGAAAAGAATAAAACTCTGGGAAGTGATGCCTTTCCAGCCGAGTTGTATTCAGCTCTTTGGGAGTTGATTGGCCAGGGCCTGCTGGAGCTGTACGACAGTATGCTTCTGTCAGGGACTATGAGCGAATCCATGAGGAATGGTATCATCACCCTGACCTGCAAGTGGAAGGGATTGAGGGAGGAAGTTCGAAATCAGCGACCAATATTATTGGGGAATGAAGCCTACAAAATCCTGTCTCAGTCATTTGTAACTGGGTCAGGTCTGCTCTGCGATTGGTGATTGACCCTGACCAAACCTGTGCTGCAGCGGACAGGACGATTTCTGAGAGCCTCGTGCTCCTAGGGATACGATCACCGGCAGGCAGAACAGAGGGGTGGATACCTGCCTCATCAGCCTGGACCAAGAGAAGGCGTTTGGCAGGATATTGCAGACCAACATGGGCTTTGGGGAGAGAATCTGCAATTGGGCCCGACAGATCTACACCGACATCATCAGCGCAGTCTCAATCTGCGTATGGGAATCACAGAGCTTACCCATCAGATCCAGGGTCTGGCAGGGCTGCCCACTCTCTCGTGCCTTTTTGTGTGCTCTATCGAGCCCGTTGCTGAGTCCATCAGTAAGGATGTGAGCCTGAGAAGTGTGATTATTCCAGGTAGAGCGGGCCTGCAGGTCAAAGCGTCCCTGTACGATAACGATGTCACCAATCTCTGCTCAGCCCCAGTGTCAGTGCGCAGGTTCATGAGCATCTGTGACCCTTTCAAACTGGCCTCGGGAGCCACGGTAAATCGAGACGAGAGTGAGGCCATGTTCTTTGGGATCTGGCCTGAATGATCCTTCATTCCCTTCACCGTCAGGGCAGATCACCCAAAAGTGCTGGGCACACAGTTCAGAGAGCCTGGGGCGTGCAGAAAGCCTTGGGAGGTGCACATTGTGGGTAAAATCCTGGTCATCAGGTGTGAGGCACTCTCTGTCGTTGTGCATGGCACAGTTCTGGTCCATCACCCACACTGCACTGTTTCCCTCATCCGAGCCATCTTCCATTCCTACTGGAAGCCTAAGATTGACCGTGTCTGCAACAACTCCATGTACTGAGCTCTGACTAAGTGGGGGAAGAACGTACCCAATGTCACCCTCATCCTGATGTCCACCTTGTTGTGCATTAAGCTGTGTGTAGACTCTCAGTACGCAAAGACCAAGTGTCACTATGTACTGAGGTACGACCTGATCCCAGTGTTGCGAACGAAGGGACTGGCCTCTCTGCCACGGAAAGCTCCAAGTAGTTGGACCGTTCTATAACATATGTCCTTTGTTGTGAAATTTGCAAAGAAACAAACCTCTGACCGCCAGTCCATCAGGTCGTGGTCAGCACGCAGCATGCTCGAGACCCTGTGGGAAAAGGAGAGGCTGGATCCTGTCGTGTAGTTCCCAGAGCAGACTGACAAAGTCATTCGGTACAATGTGTCATCATCAGAACTTTCCAACAAACAACAAAACATAGATTGGCGGGTGGTGAGAAGGGCACGACCTGTCAGATTGTTTATGTGCACCTTGTTGGCCTGTGCCACAGTACACTGCCCTGGAAGTGGCTGTGGGTGAAACCCGAAACATCAGCTTTCCTGCTGCTCTGATGCTGCCTGTCGTGCTGTGTTCATCCAGCCCACACCTCGTTCTCGCAGACTCCAGCATTAGCAGTTCCTCCTCTCTCTCGGCTCAGTGTGAGACCTTTTACAGTTACCGTATAGTTACAGGGAGTGTGTGGATGAGGCCAGGCTCAATGTTTACCTTCAGCAGATAGTTATTGGGAGGTGCACGGATGAGGACAGACTTGCTGTGAGACTGTTCACAGTCACCGTATAGTAAGTCGGAAGCATGGAGATGAGGCCAGGCCCACTGTGATACTGTTTACAATCACTGTTTAGTTTCTGGGAGGAGTGTAAATAAGGCCATGCTCGGTGTGAGACTGTTTTGTGTCCCTGTATAATTACTGGAGGTGTGTCAGTGAGGTGAAGGCAATTGTCAGACCGTTTACAGTCAAGTAGGACTTCCTGTGAGTTGTGCGAATGAGGCCAGGGCCACTGTGAGACCATTTACAGTCACCGCATCATGACGCGGAAGCGTGTAGATGCTGCCAGGCTCCCTGTCAGTAACCAGGTGGTGTGTCCACGAGGCATAACTGGGATGCACTAAAAGCTTGGGGCATAACTGGGACGATGGGGCTGCTGCTGCCGAGGCACAGTCGGGAAGGACCACTGTCTGAGGTTTTCCTGCTGAAGGTAAATGAGGGTCCATTCAGTTATCGGACCCTCCCCGTGTCTCACATGTATATAAATATTTTTGTTGTATGTCTAAGAGAGGTCTTTGGTTCATTGGGTGGAGCCAAAGTCCAATGCTTTATTTGTTTATTTGATATGCAGCTGGACAGAACGCAACTGCAGTTGTGACATTGTACATATACAAAGAGATTTCTTGTGAAAAAGGTCTATTTTTCAAATCAGAAATGTGACTGGGAGGAGTGTGGATGAGCCCAGGCTCACTGTGGGTCTGGTTACGGTCACCACATTGTCACTAAGATGTGTGTATATGAGGCATGGCTGGCTGTGAGACTGTGAAAAATCACTGCAATTAATAAGAGTTTGTTTCTTCAATTATTTGTTGGATGTGTGTGTCACTGACTGGTCCAGCATTTATTGCCCATCCCTAATTGCCCTGGAGATGTTGGTGGTGAGCTGCCTTCTCGAACCGCTGCAGTTCGCCTGCTGTGGGTTGCCCCCACAGTGCCATGAGGGAGGGAATTCCCATCTTTTGAACAGTCGCAGTGAAGGATTCCGGATATATTTCTAAATCAGAATCACGAGTGGCTTGGAGTGGGATTGAAGGAGGTGTTCCCATGTACTTGATGCCCTTGTCGTTCGAGATGGAAGCTGTCATGGGTTTGGAAGGTACTGCATGAGGAGCTTTGGCGAATTTCTGCCATGCATCTTGTAGATCGTACACAGTGCTGCTGAGGCCGCTCATCATTGGTGGTGGAGGGAGTGCATGATTGTCGATATCGTGTCAGTCAACTGGGCTGCTTTGTCCTGGATGGAGTCAAGCTTCTTGCATGTTGTTACAGCTGCGGCCATCCTGGTAAATGGGGAGCGTTCCATCACAGTCCTGACTTATGCCTTGTCGACAGTGGACACGTTCTGGGGAATCAGGAGGTGGGTTAGTCGCCGCAGCATTCCTCACCTCTGACCTGCTCTTGTAGTCACTGTGTTTATGTGGTGAGTCTGGTTCAGTTTTTGTTCAAAGCTCACCCCCATGACGGTGACAGTGTGGGATGCAGTGAATGTAACAAAATTGTTTGTCGGGGGCGGGGGGTTGTCTCTTGTTGGTGACGGTTTTTGCCTGGTATTTCTGTGGTGTGAATGTAACTTCCACTTGTCTGACTAAGCCTGGGTATTGCCCAGATCTAGTTGCATTTGGACAAGGACTGCTTTAGGATCTGAGGAATCATGAATGATGCTGAACATTGTGCAATCATCAGGAACATCCCAACTTCTGGCCTTATGAAGAATGCAAGTTCATTGATGAAGCAGCTGAAGATGGTTATATCTCGGACACTGCCCCGAGAAACTCCTGCAGGGATCCCCTGGAGCTAAGATATCTGACCTCCAATAAGATCATTCATTTTCCTGCGTGCCAGGTATGACTCCAGCAAGTGGAGAATTTGTCCCCTTATACCCATTGAGTCCAGTTTTGCTCGGGCTTCTTGATGCCACACTTGGTCAAATGTAGTCTTGTTGTAAAGGGCTGGAGCTCTCACTTCCTCTCTGGAATGCAGCTGTATTGTCCATGTTTGAACCAAGGCTGTAATGAGGTCAGGAGCTGAGCTGCCCTGACAACCCAAACTGGCCGTCGCTGAGCAGGTGCTGCTTGATAACAATGTTACTGACACCTTCTATCACTTTTCTGATGACTGAGTACAGCCTGATGGGGCAGTATATGGCCAGGTTGGATTTGTCCTATGTTTGTAATCCGGCACATACGTGGGCAATTTTCCACTGTGTCGGGTAGATTCCAGTGTTGAAACTGCACTGCAACAGCTTGGCACGGGGAGCGGCACGTTCTGGAGCACAAGTCTTCAGTATTATTGCCAGAATATTGTCAGGGCCTGTGACCTTTGCAGTATCCAGTGTCTCCAAGTGTTTCCTGACATCACGTGGGGTGAATTGAATTTACTGAAGACCGGCATCTGTGATGCTGGCGGAGCCCGAGATGAATCATCCACTTGGTCCTTGTGGCTGAAGATTGCTATGAATACTTCAGCCTTATCTTTTGCACTGATGTGCTGGGCTCTTCCATCATTGAGGATGGGGATATGTGTGGAGTCTTCACGTCCAATCAGTTGTTTAATTGTGCACCACAGTAAATGACGAGATGTGGCAGGACTGCAGAGCTCAGATTTGATCCATTGATGGTGGGATCACTTTGCTGTGTCTATCACTTGCTGGCTATGCTGTTTGGCGGCTTCACCAGGTTTCTTTATTTATTCATTCATTCACAGGACAAGGGCATCATAGAATAGAATCAGAGAATCCCTACAGTGTTTTGGTATTTCCAGGCGGTCCCGGGAGGGGTGGTGTGTCGGTATTTCCAGGGGGTCTCAGGGAGTATGTCAAGATTTACAGTGGGTCGCAGGGAGTTTGTCTGTACAGGGGTGTGGGGCTGTGTGTCAGTATTTGGAGGAGCTCCTGGGGAATGTGTCAGTGTTTCGAGGGTACCCTGGGAAATGTGTCATTGTATACAGGGAGTCCCAGGGAGTTTCTCAGTACTTATAGCGGGGACAGGGAATGTGTCAATATTTGCAGCTGGTCCCGGGGAATATATCAGTATTTACAAAGGGTCCTGGGGAGTGTGGCCGTATTTTCAGGGGTTCTCTGGGACTTTGCCAGTATTTAAAGGGTGTCTAGGGAATATGTCAGTATTTAGAGGGCTTCCCGAGGAGTGTGACAGAATTTACAGCGGTCCCGGTGATTGCATCAGTATTTGCAGGGTGTCTCAGGGAGAGTATCGGTATCCGGGGGTGGAATGTGTCAGTGTTTACGGGAGTTCCGGCGTGTGTATCGGTATTTACAGGGGGAATGGGGAATGTGTAATTATTTCCAGGGGGTCCTGGGAGTTTATCAGTGTTTACGGGGGTTCCGTGGAATGTGTCAGTGTTTAGGTGAAGTCCCAGGGAATGTGTTCGTGTTTAGAGGGGTCCCTGGGAAATGTGTCCGTATTTACATGCAGCCCCAGGGAGTTTCTCAGTATTTACAGCGGATTCCAGGGAATGTGACAGTAGTTACAGTGTGTCGTGAGGTGTGTGTCGGTATTTACGGGATATCCCAGTATTTGTGGTTAGTTGTGTAGAGTGTGTCTATACGTACAAGGGTCCGGGTATGTGTGTCAGTATACAGAGGAGGCCGAGGGAATTTTTCCGTGTATAAAGCGGGCCCTGGGAAATGTGTCAGCGTTTACAGAGGGTCCCTGGGAGTGTGGTGGCATTTTCAGGGATTCTCAGGTACTATGTCAGTATTTACAGGGAGTCCTGCGGAGAGTGTCAGAATTTATAGCGGCTCGGTGCATACTGACACACTCCCCTGGAATCCCTGTAAACACTGGCACACTCCCTGGGACCACCTTGAAATACTGTAGCTCTCCCTAACACCCGCTGAAAAAACAAAGTCCACGGGCACCCCTGTAACTACTGACGCTCTCCCCAAGTCTCCCTGTCAATCCTGACACAATCCCTGAGACGCCCTGTAAATACTGACCCTCCATGGGACCGCCTGTAACTACTGACACACTCCCGGGAGCACCTGTAAATAATTACAAATTCCCCGGAACACCCTGTAAATACTGACACTCTCACCAAGAGCCCCTGTCAATACTGACGCAGTCCCTGAACCCCTGTAGGTCGCGGGAATTTTTCAGTATTTAAAGGGGGCCCCGGGAAATGCGTCAGTCTTTGCAGAGGGTCCCAGGGACTGTCAGTATTTTCAGGATTTGCTGGGACTGTGTCAATATTTCCAGGGGGTCCCACGGAGTGTGTCAGTTTCACAGGTGATTTCAGGGGCTTTGTCAGTATTTCCAGGGGGTCACACAGATGTGTCAAAATTCACAGTGTGTCCCCGGGGACTCTGTTGGTCTTGACAGGGGATTGCCAGGTCGTGTGTCAATATTTACAGGGTGTCCCTGTGTGTGTGTCAATATTTGCAGGGTGCCCCTGTGTGTGTGTGTGTGTGTGTGTGTGTGTGTGGGTATTTACAAAGAGTCCCTGGGGAGTGTGTCAGTGTTCATTGTGAGTCCAGGAGAGACTGTCAGGATTTATGGGACGTCCAGGGAGACTGTCAGTCTTTACAGGGGGTCGTCAGGAGTTTGTCAGAGGGTGAACGCTGAGGCAGTGCCTCATTATGCAGGTGTCAGAATTCAGATAGTGTCCCTTGATGAGAGGGTCAGTACTGAGGTCTTGCAGCTCTGTGAGCAGGTCAGTTCTTAACCAGTGTCTCGTTGTCAAGTGGTCCGTGCTGAGGCAGTGACAGTATCAGTACTGAGATATTGAAGCGCTGTCTGAGCATCAGGGGTGAGGGAGTGCCTCATTGTCACAGGGTCAAAAATGTGGGAGTGCGTTATTGTCAAAGGGTCAGTGCTGAGGGAGTGCTGCCATTTAAGGGGGACAGAATTAAGGAAGTTGTTCACATTTCAAGGGCCAGTACTGAAATAGTTTTGCACTGGGAAGTCAGTGTGGAGGGAGGGCCTCAGAAGCAGTGGGTCAGTATGACGGTTTCCCTTATTGTCAGGGGGGCAGTTCTGAGGCACTGACCCGTTGTCAGAGGGTCAGTACTGAGGTATTGAAACACTGTCAGAGCATAAGGGCTGAGGTGTTACAGGTCTATGAGAGGTCAGCACGACGAGAGTGCCTCATTATCAGAGGTCCAGTACTGAGGGAGTGCACAATCGTCAGACTGTCAGTACTGAGGGAATGCCTGATTGTTCAAAGGGTCAGTACACAAGGAATGTCTCAATGTAATGTATGATTAGAGATGCAGTGCTGAAGGAGTGCCTCATTCTCAGTGTCAGTTCTGAGGCAGGGTCACATTGCTGGAGGGTTGTTCTGACTTAGTGCATTCGTAACAGAGGGTCAATACTGAGGCAGTATCTCATTTTAGGGACTTAAAATTCATGGGTGCTACATAATTAGGAGGTGAGCCCCGAGGTATTGCAGCTCAGGTGCGGTCATAAGTGAGGGGGGAGTGCAACATTGTCAGGGGTCAATTCTGAGGTGTCAGAAAAAGTCCTCCCAGAAACATCAGCAGGACTTGACAAAATCTGTACAAGTGAAGCAATGCCTGGCCCGTTAAATAAGAGCAGGTTTGTTGGAGCCGATATAAACGATAGACCTCAGTGTAATGGAGGAAGCATTGAGGGAGTCCTGTACTGATAATACAAGATAATAATTCATACATAATTGCAGCATTGTCAGAGGATCAGAACAGCCAGAGTGCATTATTATGAGAGACTGAACACAGAGGAGGAGCATCATTGGAACGGGTTCAGAATTAATGGTGAGCAACCAATTCAGAAGGTCAGGACGGAAGTATTGCATTTCTATTGGAGGCTCAATACTGAGGAATTACCTCTGTGAGAAGTTAGTACTTTGTCAGTAGTGAGGAATTGTGGCATTGTCACTGTGTTGGTCTGAGAAAGTGCCTCTTTATCAGAGGGTCAGAATTGATGGGAGTACTACATGATTAGATGCTCAGGACGAACAGATTGCAGGACTGTCGGCGGGTCAGATCTGTGGGAGTGATCATTGTGAGATGGTCGCTGATGTCCAACCCGAAAACATAGAGCGCCCTGGATATAACTCCTAAAAAAAAGGCCCCTTTAACTAAACCCGAAAACAGAGCCCCCGTATCTAAGTCCGAACACACAGAACCCACTAAATTACCCCTAAAACACGAAGCTCACTGTGAATAAACCCCAAACACAGATGCCCCTGTAAATGAACACTAAACAACAGAGCCTCCTAAAACAAACAGCACCCGTGAAATAAAGCCTAAAACACAGGAACCCCAGTGTATAAACCCTGACATTCAGAGCCCCCTGTAGATAAACACAAAAAAAGTAAAAACTAAAAGGAACTGTGGATACAGTAAAATCAGGAACAAAAACAAAATTGCTGGAAAAGCTCAGACCTCACGCTCGCCCAATCCGGCACTCACCAGAACCTCAGGCCCAAACTAAACCAAGCTTCAGCCGCACTCCTCGCCCTCACACACGGAGCCGCCTGCACAGAGGCCCTCAAACACCTGTCTATAATCCGTAAAAAGCGGGCTTCACTGTAAATAACCCCAAAACACAGAGTCCTGTTTAAACAAACTTCTACAACATCAACTTCACCCCCTGTAATTATACGCTCAAATACAGAGACCCCTTCAGACGAACACGAACACATATCCCCCAGGAAGTAAAAGGTGAAACACCGGGCTCCTTCTCAACAAAGCCGAAGGCACAGAGCACCTGTCAATACACCCCAACATCGAGCCGACCTGGATATTATCCGTAAAACAGGGCCCCTTACAAATAAACCCTAAAAGACAGAGCTGGCTGTAAGTAAAGAGCCCCTTGTAAATAAATACCAAAACACACAGTAAAAACCGGAAGAACTGCGGATGCTGCAAATCAGGGAAAATATCCAAAGTTGCTGGAAAAGCTCAGCAAGTCTGACAGCATCTGTGAGGGAAAAGAAAGAGTTAACGTTTTGGGTCAGGTGATCCTTCCTCAGAACCTCTGGCTGGCGCGTCTTCAGTAATGCAGGGTGAATTGCTTTAAAATATCCTTTTTCTGTGAGGTTCTATAACATTATAATAGAAAAACATCAGAACTAAGCAGGAGTAGGCCATCCGGCCCCTCGAGACTGCCCCGCTGTTCAATAAGATCCTGGCTGATCTTTTTGAGACTCAGCTCCACTCACCCACTCGCTCACCATAAACCTAAATTCCTTTCATGTTCATAACGTGATCTGGTCTTGCCTTAAACGAGGTAGTTTCAACTGCTTCACTGGGCAGGGTATTCCACAGATTCACAACCGTTTGGGTGAAGAAGTTCCTCCTGTCCTCAGTCTGACATCTGCTTCCTTTTATTTTGAGCGATACCCGCCTCCTCCTCGTTTCACCTGCCAGTGGAAACAACCTCCCTGTCTCCACCTTATCTATTCCCTTCATAATCTTGTATGTTTCTATAAGGTCTCCCCTCAGTCTTCTGAATTCCAATGAGTATCATCCCAACCAACTCAGTCTCTCCTCATATTCCAACCCTCTCAAGTCTAGAATCAACCAAGTCAGTCTCCTCTGTGCCCCCTCCAGTGAGAGTATATCCCTTCTCAAGTCAGGAGACCAAAACTGCACACAGTAGTCCAGGTGAGGCTTCATTAGGACCCTATACAGCTGCAGCATAGCCTCCCTGTTTTTAAACTCCATCCTTCGAGCAATGACAGACAAAATTCTATTTGCCTTTATAATTATCTGCTGCAATGTTACTTTTAGCGATTCCTGCACAACGACACCCAAGTCACTTTGCACAGGAACATGCTGCAATTTTTTTACCATTTGAACCATAGCCTACTTTGTTGTTATTCCTATCAAAATGGATGACCTCACATTTATTGACATTGAACTCCATCTGCCAGACCATTGCCCACTCACTCAGACTGTATAACCATCTGCAGGCCTTCAGTTCTTCTGCACACTTTGCTCTACCGCTCAGCTTAGTGTCATCTGCAAATGTTGACACACCACACTTCATCCCCGACTATAAATCATCTGTATCAATTGTAAACAATTGCAGTCCCAACACTGATCCCTGAGACACACTACTAGCCACTGACCGCCAGCCAGATAAACACCCATTTACCCCTACTCTTTCACGATGAAAGGGAGACTGAATTAAAATGCTCCTTCCACCCCATTTACAGCCCTTTCACAGTTTTAATCCTCACGGCTTTATTTTGCTGACAGCTGCAAAACGTGGGTCTACATCAGTGTCTATCCCTGAGTACATGTTAATTTTCTAACCTATTCAGAACAATACCATCGTGTCATCGTTTGAAGAAGCATAATATTAATCAGCCCTCAGCAACCGTCTCCCAGGACTTGAACAGCTTGCAGGATATCAAACAAGTTTTCTGCATTAGCAGAGATAGTAGGAACAGCAGATGCTGGAGAATCTGAGATAACAAAGTGTAGAGGTGGATGAACACAGCAGGTCAAGCATCAGAGGAGCAGGAAGATTGATGTTTCAGGCCTAGATGCTTCTTCAGAAATTGGGAAGGGGAAGGAGGTTCTGAGATAACGAGGGAGAGAGGGGGAGATGGATAGAAGATGCATAGAGGAGAAGGTAGGTGGAGAGGAGACAGACAGGTCAAAGAGGTGGGGATGGAGCCAGTAAAGGTGAGTGTAGATGGGGATGTAGGATGGAGCTGGGTCAGTCCAGGGAGGATGGACAGGTCAAGGGAGCGGGATGAGGTTAGTAGGTAGGAGATGGAGGTTGGGGCTTGAGGTAGGAGGAAGGACAAGGGTAGGGAGGCAAGGGCGAGCTGGGCTGGTTTTGGGATGCGGTAGCGGGAGGAGAGATTTTGAAGCTTATGAAGCCCACATTGACACCATTGGGCCGCAGGGTTCCCAAGCGGAATATGAGATGCTGTTCCTGCAACCTTCGGGTGACATCGTTGTGGCACTGCAGGAGGCTCAAGATGGACATGTCGTCTGAGGAATGGGAGGGGGAGTTGAAACAGTTCGCAACTGGGAGGCGCAATTGTTGAGTGCGAACCAAGTGTAGGTATTCTGCAAAGCGGTCCCCAAGCCTCCACTTGGTTTCCCCAATGTAGAGGATGCCACAACGCGAGCAGTGGATGCAGGAGTCCACATTGGCAGATGTGCAAGTGAACATCTGCTTGAGGTGGAAAGTGTTCTTCGGGCCTGGGATGGGGAGTGAGGGGAGTGGTGTAGGGGCAGGTGTAGCACTTCTTGCAGTTGCAGGGAAAAACGTGCCACGTGTATTGGGGCTGGAGGGGAGTGCGGAGCAGACAAGGCAGTCACAGAGACAGTGGTCCCTCCAGAAAGCAGATAAGGGTGGGGAGGGAGAAATGTCTTTGGTGGAGCTGGATTGCAGATGATGGTTGGAGGATGATACGTTAGATCCAGAGGTTGGTGGCGTGGTACGTGAGGATGAGGGGGATTGTGTTTTGGTTGTTATTGCGGAGAGGGGGCACGAATTACGGGAAATGTGGGAGACGCGGTCAAGGGCGTTCTCGACCACTGTGGGGGTCGGGGGGAGGATTTGCGGTCCTTGAAATATTAGGAAACCTGAGATGTATTGGAGTGGAATGCCCTCATCCTGGGAGCAGGTGTGGCGGAGGTGAAGGAATTGAGAACAGGGGGTGTTATTTTTGCAGGAAGTTGGGTGGGAGGAGATGTATTCTAGGTAGCTGTGGGAGTCGGTGAAATAGATATCAGTTTCGAGGTGGTTGCCGGAGATGGGAACAGAGAGGTCCAGGAAGGTGAGACAGGTATTAGAAATAGTCCAGGTGAACAGGTATTAGAAATACTTCTACCTTCTGGTTGGAGTGGAAGGTGTTGGTGAAGTGGATGAAATGTTCAAGCTCCTGGTGGGAGCACGAGGCGGCGCCGATACAGTCGTTAATGTTATGGAGGAAGAGGTGGGTTTCGGGCCAGTGTTACTTCGGAAGAGGGACTGTTCCATGCAACCTACAAAAAGGCAGGCACAGCTTGGGCCCATGCGATGTTTCTTCTGACTGCAGCCCCCTGGCGGCCCGCCCGTGGTGGTGCTCATCTTTGCTGCGATCTGCCGGCTCGGTCCCCGAAAGGCAGCATCGGTTCCCTATCCCCGCCCTCCCTACAAACCAACCCTTAAAAGGCGGAAGGCACCCACCCCCTTATCATAAAGGTCAGGTTGCGGGGTGGGGGGGCACGGCGAGAGGGTGCCAGAGGCTGCATTTATTTTGGCGCATCCCTAATCTGGGGGTTATCCAGCACCCCCGCGCCCCCAGAAATAGGGATTATGGGTGCACACCACTAATTTTGGATTCCTCTTTAGAATAAAAAGTAGAGGGGAAGTGTGAATAGGGTTTTGGGATGGGGGATGGGATAGGGTGTGAGGGTGGGGGTGTAGGTCGAGTTGGGGGAGAGGGGTAAGAAGGTGCCCCTCTCCTTCCATTGAAGGGTGCGTACCCACAATTTGGCCCCTTAGGCTCTTTCCTGTTCTGGTTAGGGTTAGGCCGATGGTGAAGGTTAGGGTTTGGGCTGAGGTTAGGGTGAGGGCTGATGCCTGGCACTCCCTCCATATCTGGCTGATGCCTGGCACTCCCTCGAATATCTATGTACACCCTAAAACACAGAGTTTCCGGTAAATATGCCCTAAAACACAGAGTACCCTGTAAATCAGCCCAAAATAGAGAGGGCCCTGAAGATAAGCCCTGTAACGCTGAGTTCACTGTAGATAAACCCTAAAACACAGATCACTGTAAACAAACCCAAAGACACAGAAAACCCTGTAAATAAACCATGAAATACAGAAAACCCTGTGAATAAACTCTAAAAACACAGATCTCACTGTAAATAAACCCTAAACACAGATCTCACTACCGACAAACCCTCAATCAGAGAGCTCCCTGTAAATAAACCCTAACACAAAGCTAGCTGTAAATAAACCCTAAAACACAGTGCCCTCTGTAAACAAGCTCTAAATCAGAGCTCACTGTAAATATTCCCGAAGACACGGAGATCACTGTAAAAAAGAAACTCAGAACAAAGAGCCGCTCGTAAATTTTCCTAAAACACAGAGTGCCTTGTAAAAAGCCCGAAAACACAGAACCTCCTGTCAATAAAACCTAGAACACAGAACCTTCTGTAAATAAACTATTAAACACAGAAACAAAGTTGCTGGAAAAGCTCAGCAGGTCTGGCAGCATCTGTGGAGGAGTAAAATGAGTTAACTTTTCGAGCCTGGGTACCCTTCCATTCTGAGGAAAGGTTGCTGGACCTGAAAAGTTAACTCGTTTTTCTCCTCCACAGATGCTGCCAGACCTGCTGAGCTTTTCCAGCAACTTTGTTTTTGTTCCTGATTTACAGCATCCACAGTTCTTTTGGTTCTTATTAAACACGGAACCCACATTAGATAAAACCTAAAGCACAGAGCTCAAGTACATAAAGTACATAACCATAAACGCACAGCCCCCAGTAAATAAGATTTAGGGCTGAGGCTAGGCTTCATGTTTATGCAAGTGTGAACATTAGGGCTGAGGCTAGGCTTAGGTTTAAAGCTGGTGTTATCTATGAGGGTAGCGTAGAAGAAAGCAGCTTTGCATTCCCAGAGACAGAGCTGAGGGAGAGCATTTGTGTATTCCATAGGAGGCACGGGAACCATTGTAACCTTAACAGATCAAATTATATGACAGATTAGTTTACAATTAAAGATCATTGTGACTGTGGTCACAAGGTGAAGAGCTGGATGAACGCAGCAGGAAAAGCAGCACCAGAGGAGCAGGAAAGCTGACGTTTCGGGCCGAGAGCCTTCTTCAGAAATGGGGGAGGGGGAGGGGGTTGTGAAATAAATAGGGAGAGAGAAGAGGCCGATAGAAGGCGGATAGAGGAGAAATTAAGTGGGAGGACGGGATAGGTGGGAGGAAGGACAGGTTAGGGAGGCAGGGACCAGCTGGGCTGGTTTTGGAATGCGGTCAGGGGAGGGGAGATTTTGAAGTTTGTCAAGTCACATTGACACCAGTGGGGTACAGGGTCCCTAACCTGTCATTCCTCCCACCTCAAAACCCAGCCCCATCTCCTACCTACTAACCTCATCCTGCCCCCTTGGCCTGTCCATCCTCCCTGGACTGACCTATCTCCTCCCTAACTCCCACCTGCATTCACCTTTACTGGCTCCATCCCTGCCTCTTTGGCTTGTCTGTCTCCTCTCCAACGATCTTCTCCTCTATCCATTTTCTGTCTGCCTCCCCCCTCTCCCTATTTATTTCAGATCCCCCTCCCCCTACCATTTCTGAAGAAGGGTCTCGCCCAAAACGCCAGCCTTCCTGCTCCTTTGCTGCTGCTTGGCCTGCTGTGTTTATCCAGCTCTACACCTTGTTAACCCTGTAAATATGCTCTCAAGCACAGACACCCCTTGAAATAAATCCTAAGAAGGGTCATTCAGGAAATAAAATGTAAAAGAAACCATAAAAGCCAGAGTCCCTGTAAATAAAGTGTAAAACATAGAGCTCCAAGAAAATAAATCCTGAAACACAGTGCCCCCAGCAAATCCTCCCTTCAACTAAGCCTCCTGCAAATAAACTCGCAGAGGCGACTGCAAACAAACCCCAAAACACAGGACATCCAGTTAATAAAGCCTAAAACAGAAGGCCCACTGTAAATCAACATGAAAAAACACAGCTCCCACTGCAGCACTGCGAATTAGTCGGATTGAGTTAGTACCTCAGTCAGCAAGTCAGTCTGAGGCAGGGCCTCTTTGTCAAAGAGTCAGATTTGAGGGAGTACCATTGGATGATGGTTATTGCAGCACTGTGAGAGTACTGGAGTGAGAGAGCACCTCACTGTCAGAGGGTCAGTACTGAGGGGGTACCTCACTGTCAGAGAATCAGCACTGAGGGAGTACCTCACTGTCAGACGGTCAGTACTGAGGGAGTACCTCACTGTCAGAGAATCAGTACTGAGGGAGTACCTCACTGTCAGAGGGTCACTACTGAGGGAGAACCTCACTGTCAGAGGGTCAGTACTGAGGGAGAACCTCACTGTCAGAGGGTCAGTACTGAGGGAGCACTTCATTGTCAGAGGGTCAGTACTGATGGAGGACCTCACTGTCAGAGAATCAGTACTGTTGTCATGTTCGTTTTCGGAGACCCTCACGGATTTGTTGCAATAACAAGACACTGACCTGTTTAGAAAAACACGAATCCTTTTATTACCAAGCAAGTACAAGCTGTGGAGAATCACAGTACTTAACCCGGCCCAGAGCGCAGAGTCTCGCAGGTAATTCTCCCCGAGCAGCGGACAGTCCCCGCTCTTCACACTTTACAAAATACATGATACATAAAATAATTACACATTTTACAATGACATGATACATAAAACAATTACTACAACAGACAAAGACAGGATACCAAACAATTATTATATCAAGAACATAAAAGACCAGGATATAGTCCCGAAGATAATAAAACGTGAGGCTGGATGAACACAGCACATCTCAGGATGCTGCTGGACTTGCTGTGTTCGTCCAGCCTCGCATTTTATTATCTTGGATTCTCCAGCATCTGCAGTTCCCATTTTCACAGGATATAGTATCGATTGCTCTTGAAGTGGCTGCTGATGGCATGAGGCGATTTCAAGTAGTTATCCGGACAGATTGTTCTTGCCAGCCAGACACACTGGCAACTTGAAATCACGAATTCAGTGCCCTGGCCCCTTTGTCAGCGACAGAAATTGCATGCTTTAGAAGTTTCACACCTTTACAAATGTTCCCCACCGAACCCTATTTGACACAGTTTAATTCTAATTGTATTCAGTCAGGAAGCTTAAGACAGTGTCTGCATACCGATGTGTGGGAAGACAAAGAGTTACAAAAGTTTTACACTGAATTCCTAGCTGGGCAGGAAGCTTCAGGGCAGTGCCTGCATCCCTGTGCGTAGGCAGATGAAAGACTTTAATTTGTAGAAGTATCGAAATCAATGGGACGTTATACAATAACATCTCATTGTGAGAGTACCTCATCGTCAGAGGGTCAGTACCGTAGACGTGCAGTGTTGTCTGACGGCCAATCGGGTCAGGATTGAGGGCTATTACAGGGACAGGACTGAGGTATTTGAAATAGGGCAATGACTGGTGTGGATCCTTTTTATTTTTAAAAAATTAGACGACACCAGAAAGATTATCAACCCGATGTGATGTGATTGGGCTGACAATCAGTTGATGACAGCAGAAAGGTCAGTGGCCTGATTACCGCGGCCGGGACTTGAGATTTCACTATTGCCGACCTTCTCATTCTTCTCGCTCAATTTCACGGAAGAGCTGTTTTGAGAGAGAGTAGGAACTTTCTGAAAGTGATCGCGGGCCCTAGTCAATATGTATCTGACAGAGACGTGGTAAAGCAGAAACTTGTTTGATGTCCCGCCAGCTATTCAAGTCCTGGGAGACGTTTGTTGAGGGCTGATTAATATTATAATTATTCATAGTTTCGGGTGACACGATGGATGGGAGGATATTGTTCTGAATAGATTAGAAAATTAACACATAGTCAGGGATTGACTCTGATGTAGACACAGGTTTGGACACTGTCAGCAACACGAGTTCAAACTGTGAAAAGGCAGTAATGCGTGGAAGGAACATTTTAATTTATAGTCTCCCTTTATTAGTGAAAAGTATGGCAAGATCGCAATTTTATGAATGAATGAATGAAATGCGCTAACAGTAAACAGAGGACCCTAGTGCTCTCTCTGATGAAGGGTCTAGGCCCGAAACGTCAGCTTTTGTGCTCCTGAGATGCTGCTTGGCCTGCTGTGTTCATCCAGCCTCACATTTTATTACCCTAGTGAGTGGTCAGTAAAGTTATGAATGAACGAGAGCGCGATAGTGGTCACATGGAGCGCTGTGGGTGCTTCGGTCAAGAGGACCTTTCGTGCAACAGTAAAGAGGCTTATGATATAATGTCACACAAAAACCACACAAAAGGATATTTGAAGGCGATTGGCCCTGTATCACTAAAGACACACCAGCCAGCCTCCGGAAGCCTTGTTGAGTGCTAACCGATGTGAGTGAACAGGGCAGACCACAGGATATTCAGGGGCAAAGATTACAAGATTAACAAGTGACCACTTTTCTGAAGAAGGGTCTAGGCCCGAACCGTCAGCTTTCCTGCTGCTTGGCCTGCTGTGTTCATCCGGCTCGACACCTTGTTCTCTCAGACCACGTGAGCGAACGAGTTTGGCGTGTTTGAGTCTGACTGGTAAATATGTGATACACAACCATTTGATGTTACTGACTGCCTGGTGAATTGAAAACTGAAATAACTGCGGATGCTGCAAATCAGGAACAAAAACAAAGTTTCTGGAAAAGCCCAGCAGAACTGAGGGAGGTTCTGTGGAAGGGTCACCGAACCGGAACCGGTTCGGAGATAATGGGAACTGCAGATGCTGGAGATTCCAAGATGATAAAATGTGAGGCTGGATGAACACAGCAGGCCAAGCGGTTCGCTCTGTTTTTCCGCTGACAAATGCTGCCCGACCTGCTGAGCTTTTGCAGCAACTTTGTATTTGTTTTCTGATTTGCAACATCCGCAGTTCTTTGGGTTTTTACTCAGTGTTTTAGAGTTTATTTACAGGGCGCTCTTTATTTATCGCGAGCTCTGTCTTTTAGGGTTTATTTGTGAAGGGCCCTGTCTTACAGATAGTTTACAGGTCGGCTCAGTATTCGGGTGCATGAAGAGGTGCGCTGTGTTTTCGGCTTTATTCAGCCCTGTCTTTTCCTGTCTACTTCCTGGGGGATGTGTGTTCGAGTTCATTTTAAAGGGGTCTGAGTATTTGAGTGTACAATTGTAGGGGGCTCTGTGTTTTACACTGTCCTGTATGTTTTTGACTTAATTTACAGGGTAGATCTGTGCTTTTTGGCTTATTTACCGGGGGCTCTGTGTTGCAGTGCTTCGACACTGGCGGGGTGGGGGGGGTCTCTGTTTTAGAGTTTATTTACAATGAGGCCTGTGTTTTAGGGTTATTTACAAAGAGCTCTGTGATTTAAGGTTTACATAGAAAGGCTGTATTCTAAGGTTTATTTACAGAAGGCTCTCTGCTTTCGGGTTTATTTACAGTGAGCAGTGTAGTTTCGGGTTTATTTCCAGTGAGCTCTGGGCTTTAGCATTTATTTACAGGAGGATCTTCATTTCATGGTTTTGTTTCAGTTGGATCTTTGTTTCAGGGTTTTTTTTAAACAATGAGCTCTGTGTCTTATTTATAGTGCCACCTGCGTTTTTGAGTTTATTTGCAGAGCATTCTGTGTTTTTGAGTTTATTTCCAGGAGGCTGTCTGTTTTAGCGTTTGTTTGCAGGATCCTCTGTGTTTTAAGATTTAATTTACTGTTTCTTGGCATGGGTACTCTTTGTTTGAGGCACTGACTGAGTACTGGCCTTCTGACAATGTGGTACTCATTCAGATCTGACCCTCCAGCAATGAGGTACTGTGTCAGAACTGATCCACTGACAGTGAAGCACTGTCCCCTCAGTTCTGACCCTCTGACAGAGCTGCAATCGTTCAGGACTGAACTTCTGATCATGTTGTACTCCATCAACTCTGAACCCAATGCATTGAGGTACTGACTCAGTATTTACTGTGTGCAACTGATATACTCACTCAGAACTAACCCTCTAGCAATGTGAGCCTGCTTCAGAACTAACCGTGTAACAATGAGGCACTGACCTCAGCACCAAATCTCTAATTACGTGGCTCTCTTCAGTTTTGAGGCACTCCTTCCGTACTGACCCACCCACGAACAATGCGGCACACACTCAAGAATGATCCTTCAATGAGGTATCACCTTATAACAGATCTACTGACATCAAGGCCCTCTCTTTGGACTGTGTCTGATAATGAGGCACTGACTTGGTTCTGACCCTCTGACAATGAGGCATTCTGTCAAGTCTTACTGCATTAAAATGAGGCACCCTCTGACTGATCTGAAATGCCTCAGTATAGACCCTCTGACTGATCTGAAACACCACTTCTTAGACCCTCTAAATGACAATCTTTTAATTCTGACACCATTACAGTGAGGGTCTGCCTTGGTGCTGACACTCTGTCAAAGAGACGTTGCCTCAGAACTGAGCTGCTGACAATTAGCCAGTGCCTTAGGTACTGATGAGTGAATGAAAAGGCCCGCTCTCAGCACTGACACTGCAGCAATGAGGTATTGCCACAGAACGAACCCACAAAGGGCTCATAATTGAGGGAGTGCCTACTGATTGAAGGGTGCGGATTGAGGTGTTGCAGAACTGTCAGAGGGTCAGAACTGAGGTATTGCATCATTGTCAGATGGTCCATTCTGAGGCAGTGCCTCAGTGTCAGAATTGAGGGTATGCACATGTTTAACTCATCAGGAATGAGCTTTATGCAGCTCTATCAGAGACTCAGCACTGACTGCCTGCCTCATTCTCATAGGATCAACACTGATTTTTTTGAAGCACTGTTAGATCTTCAGTACTGAGTGGGTCAGAACTGAGGGAGTGCATTGCTGTCAGAGGCAGTGCCTCATTATGCAGGTGTCAGAATCTTAAAGCATTAGCATGAACGTCAGAAAATTGGAGAAGCCTCGAGCATATGAGCACAGGTCGCTGAGGGTAGGGATGGCGGGTATTACAGAAATCAAAGAGGGCGAGAGAGTGAGTTAGAGATCATAGTGAGCCAATGATTAGCCTGGTAGGCAGTGGAAAATACATGATTTTACATGGAACATGCAGACATCTTCGAAAAACAGGACTTTGAGTTTTCAAAGCTTTGGAAATTAGTGTTATAGTTGATTTAAAGTGAATCAAATGGTTATGGATTTTGATGAATGGATGGTCCCCCTGAGATTGAAATTGGAGAAAGATTTCAGGATTTTTTCATGTTCCTGCCTTTCTGTTATGCCCCTAGGGAAAAAAGCCTTGAAAGTGCCGTTTTTTTTTGCATGGCAAGCTGCTGAATACGAACCAGTCTCACACCATTGCCATCACCTTGCCCTTGTGAAGGCAGATATGGATAAAGTTTTCAAAGCTGATAGAAAATTGAAAGCACTCGCATCCTGTGACAATGGTAAGTTTCCTTTCTTTAAAAAAAATGCTTGCAGCTGAATTCGCATAATATAGAGCACAGTGGCTCTGGTTAACACCGCTGTCTCAATTCCACCCTTTGGTGACTTTCTGTGTGGAGTTTGCACATTCTCCATGTGCCTGCATGGG
>NW_026728482.1:0-48839 GCF_030684315.1 Stegostoma tigrinum
GAGCAAGGTCAAAGCTGGACAGCAATGACTGAGTGGAGGTTGACGGGACAAAGTACAATTAATAATTGCAATACTTTCAAAGAGAAGATGGTTCAATTACACTCAGAAAGGAAAGGAAGGGCAAACATTCACGGCTGCTTGTATGACAATTAGAATTTAAGAACAAAAAACAAGCACCTATGATAGGTGTCAAAGAGAAAAGTCCAAATTGACAGTCACGAGGAATACAGAAGGTTCAGAAGTTGGGGCAAGCAGATGAAAAAGCACACAAGGAAGGGAGAGAATTAGGAGAGAAAATGTTGGCAGCCAGTTGAGAGGGGCTCATAACACATTGGTTTGTCTCCTACATAGTTATAGCCAGAGGAACATGCAGGTTCTGGGTTCAGACAGGGGCAAACTTTAGGAGTCCCTTGGAATCATTGGAAGCAGCAGAGGCAGTGGATCAATTGTCACCATGAGTCAGACAATGAAGCTCTTTGAGCTCCTCACTGTTGTTGTTGTAGGTGAGGATGGAGAATACATGGGGGAGGGGGAAGAGATGTTCAATGAGAACAAACTTTTATTAGACATATCATTAAAAATAAACATACTGCAGGTCACACAGAAAGCTGTTTGATTTGACTCTAATGCTAAATATAACGACTGAGAACTGGAGTTATTCAAACCAATGGAAACAGATTCCATTGAAACGGTTCAGTACTGACTGTGATTGAAAGCAAAATACAAACATCCAACAGCTACCGACAAACTCACTTCCGTGTCAGCAAATGAGATAAATGAGTGAATCCCTTCCCACCCTCAGAGCAGACGAATGGCCTCTCTCCAGTGTGAACTCACTGGTGTAAATGGAGTTTAGTTGATCATCTGAACACATGGCTACAAAAAACACACAAATGGTCTCTCAGCAGTGTGAACATATTGATGATTCATCAGAACATTTAAAGCACTTCCCACAGTTTGGACATTTAAAAAGGTCTCTCATCAGTGTGAACAGCTTGTGTGCCAGGACTGTAGTTAATCAAGTGAATCCCTCCCCACAATCAAGGCTTGCATTGTGTCAGTCCTGGTAGTTAATTAAAACTGGTGTCCACACACACACAATACGTGTATGGTTTCACACTGTGAATAATGCTTTCTCCTTCCATGTTCAAAATCTGATAATGTTCTGTTTACAATAAACTGAGGGGCCCATAAAACGCTGGGATTATGCCTGGTGTCAGTTTCCCTTTGAATACTCTGTGAAATAAATTTAAAACAGAACAATGCAACGAAGAGAGAGTCCACACAAACACCAGGCTGCCTATGAAATCAGCTGGTAATAAATCTGGTAGTTTGATTAGATTGGATTCCCTACAGTGTGGAAACAGTCCCTTCAGCCCAACAAGTCCACACTGCCCCTTGAAGCATCCCACCCAGACCCATCCCCCTATATCCCACACAGCCCTGAACACCATGGGCAATTTAGCATGGCTAATCCACTAATCCACCTAGGCTGCACATCTTTGTGGGAGGAAACCAGAGCACCTGGAGGAAACCCACACAGACACAGGGAGAACGTGAAAACTCCGCATATACAGTTGCCCGAGGCGAGAATCGAACCCGGGTCCCTGGTGCTGTGAGGCTGCAAAGCTAACCACTGAGCCACCGTGCCACCCCATAGGATTAATGATGTACTGTAAAAAAGAAGTGACCACAAAAGCCAGTGATTCATTAATGTCGATCAGGGAACAGAACCTACCACCTGGTCTGGGCTTACACAAGACTCTGGCCTCCTAGTGAGTGGTCAGACAAAGAAAGAATGTGGAGAAAGAGGTGAAACACAGGTATTGAATAAATCCACATCTCAATCAGGACTTTGACATCATGTCACAAACCCTTAAACTTCACTATTGTGAACGTCCAGTGTGGAAGATCTATATGGAACACCATCACGGTGACGACCCCCTCCAAGTCACACATCATCCTGACTTGTCTGAATCCGGTGCAGGATGAACTGAAATTTCCTCCAATTACCCAGCGAGACAGCTTCTACACTGATTGCAACCTTCTGTCCAGTAACTGTGTGAAGCTGAACCAGACTGTTCACAACTCTGATGAAATACTTCACACTAAGATGAGCTTTCAACCACATCATCACCAAACCAACTGTTTCCATCTCAGTAACATCACCTGACTCCATCCACGTCTCAGCTCATCTGCTGCTGAAACCCTATCCATTCTTTGTTACCTCTAGATTTAACTGCCCTGACACTGACCGGTCCCCCATACTCAAGTGTCCCATAATGTTGGAGTGATTAAAATCTCTGCTCTCTCAGTTGTAGTGTTATTGGCCCAAAGTGTATCACAGGTGCTGAAAAATAAGTCAGCAGATCTGTTAAAAGACTATCCAATTTAGCATCGTGATAGTACCATGCAGCGTGAGAAGTTTTTCTCAAAGTGAGAATGGGACCTACTTTCCACAGGACTATGCAGTGGTTACTCTCACCGAATGCTGTTCTGGATAAATACTGAGGATGAGGTAATGTAGGTTTTCCCCTCCCTCTCTCTGTTCTTCCTCATCCCTGCTGTACCTATTTTGTTTCTATGTCTCCTGTACACTCAAACATGTCTGTGTAGCTGCTTGAAAAATAACTTTAATAGAACTTCAAGTCTATCTTTATTTTTTCTTCACGCAGCAAATTATGTGTATTGTCTCCTCTTTTCTTACACACAGCAAAATCCTGCGGAGAAGAAAATGCCACTTGCTCATGGGACATTCGCAGCAGTGAGATTCAAACCCACATCAATGAAAAGACTGGAGTCTTAATTCAGCACCTTAGACTGTTCAGCCACAGTAACTGACAAGTCATGGTCATCCTTATTGTCTTCGATGATAATGTCGCGACACCAAATTTTAGTCATGGAGCAGGAGAGGCCTCGAGACTGCATTACCATTTCTCAAATCTCTAATGGGTTCGCAACCTCAACACCAATTTTGCCTCAAATCCCTGCAAAGTCTCCAATTTCTCTCAGGTCACCTATCAAGCTTTTCTCTTCAAGAAAAGAACTTTTTGCTGTTTAACAGAAAGTGCTATAGAAACAAAGTAGGTCTGGCAATGTCTAAGACAAATGAAATCATGTTAGTTTCAAGATCTTAGAACTATTTCTCTCTCTCTCTCTCTCTCCAGGAATGGCTTCACTACATCCCACACAGTTGTTACAATTTTTAACAATTATGTAGCAATTAAAGCTAAAATTCTATTTTCTTTCTTTATCATTTGCAGCACCAGCAAAGGACTTTAGACCCATTTTTGTCCTTTTCCATACCCATCCTGAATCAAAAAGAGCTATAATAACTAACTGAGAGACCTGCTGCATTTATCCAGCACTTTTTTTTGGACAATTTGTGTTTCTAAATTAATTCCCTCAATGTGTCAAATGCCTTAAATACTTGCTGACAATGTCTAGGTGTCTGTCGTTTGAACATTGCACTGTGAAGACTTCAAATCATCCATTTTATAAGAAGCAAGCACACAGTAACTGAACTCTACACTTAAAAATGCAAAAACATATTTCCTTCCTAATCTTTAAGCCTGTTTATTTCTTTGTACCGCTTAGCAGTAAGTCATGCAACTGCACCAGAAACCTCTGATCCTTAGAATTTTTTTAACCAGTGTCTGAACATGTAGTCCATAACATGAGAATTGGCAAAAGTTGTTGACACACAGAACAAAGAAAATGTTGTGAGAGACTCAGAAAATAAAGGAACATTTCTTATACTGTAGCTGAAAAGAATTGGTTTATTGAAACAGATTTATTCACCATTTGACCGAGTGACTGGCGTCATACAGGCTGCTTAAAGAGGAGGGAAACAACATCACGAAATTAATTTTGAATGTTAAATCATGGAGCAAGTACTGAAAATGGATTGCAATGTCAATGAGAAGAATACATTGGAACCTTAGGATTTTCTAAAGCAATTACCTTTTACTTCCTTGGACTGCAGTGGCATCAGTGAAAAACCCATTCGTCACCTTATGAAGCAGGATTTGAACACTGACTGTGGGAGGCCAAGTTAGCTCAGTTGTCAGAACATACGCTGCTTAAGTGCAGGGTTATGAGTACAAGTCCAACACTGGGCACCACCTGTTTAATTATTTAGTATTTCCTCTCTGCAAATTCCCTTCCTCCAGCTATTCGTGACAGGCTAACCCTTTCATCCCATGAATCAGCTTAGTGAATCTTTTTTGCACTGCATTCAACGCCAGCATATCCTTCTTAAATACAAGCACCAAAACTGTAAATAATATACCAGTATGGCTTCACCAACATCCAATACAGTTGTTACAAGATGTCCCGATCCTCAAACACCAATAATTCGCAATTAAGGCCAAAATTCCATTTACTTTCTTCATCACTTCAGCATCAGTTTAGGACTTAAGGCCCATCCTTTTCCTTTTCTTACAATCCTGAATCGAAAAGTTATAATAACTGCCTGCAAAATGCAATCCCACTGAAACTTCAACCACTTGCTCAACTTTGTAACCTAAAGTCAAGTCCAGGACCTTCCCCTTCCTTGTTGGGACTTCTCCTTAGTGGCTGAAGAAGTGCTGTCCTGGATGTATTTTAAAAATTCTGATAAATCTTTCCCACTGTGATGACTCCATTAATGCTGAGGAAATTGAAAGCTCCTGCTACCACAATCCTGCTACTTTTACACTTTCTCAAAATTTGCCTCCTTATTTATTTGTGGAGTTTTCAAAGATGCCAGCCCTCCTTATTGCTGTAATTGATTCCCTAAACAAAATAACAATATCCCCTCCTCCTTTACCACCTCCACTGCCTTGCATGAAGGCCCTGTAACCTGGAATACTGAGCTGCTAACCATGTCCAATTGACAGCAATGTCTTTATGGCCCCATTAATTTGTATCCTCAAATCATCTGCCTTATTCATCTGAACACCATTCACCCTTAACAAACTCCCTTGTACCTTAAACTGGCCTGTGACAAGGCCTTCCAGACTCTCGTTTCTTCTCTTTTTGGCCCTTATTATTATTTTGAACATTCTCCCTGGATTTCAGCCCACTGCTCAGGGATTTACAAGGCCCTCAACAGTACTGGAAACGCACCCCCACCCCCCACAAGGATGCAGGTCCCATTCTGGTTTAGGTGTAACTGCTGTGTGTAATTCTAGTCTTCTTGCTAAAGGAAGGGTGTTGTAAAACTTGAAAGGTTCGGAAAAGAATTGTAATGGTTATTACTGTAATAATGTACCATTAGTACACTAAGTTTCAAGCATTATGGGATGACCCTGTTCCCATTTGCTCACATGAAATGTACTGACTGTCATTGAGTGAAAAATAAAAACCACCGGTTCCTTACACTTGGGAGGTGAGGATGGAGGAGTTAGGGGAGATGGAGAGCCTTTCAAAATAAACTAGTCTGCTTTTGAGATGAAGACGCAATGCACAGTAGTTTTAATAAAAGGTTGACTTGTATTGTTTTTTTCTCCCAACTAGGTAACCAGACACGTGGTGTTTTCAAACATCATGAGAAACATGCCCAGATAACATGACGTGGACACAGATAATAGGAGCAACATAAAAAATTCCTACAGATTCTGGGGAACTCATTGGTGGTTATCCACAGTGGCTCAGCGGTTAGCACTGCTGGCTCACAATGCTAGGGACCCAGATTTGATTCCACCCTTGGGCAAATGAGTGTGTGGAGTTGGCATGTTCTCCCTGTGGCTACGTGGGTTTCCTCTGGGTGCTCTGGTTTCCTCCCATGTGTTGGTTAGGTGGATTGGCCAAACTAAATTGCCCAGAGTGTTCAGGGATGTGTAGATTAGGTGGGCTACGGGGAGATGTGTCTGGGTGGCATGCTCTGAGGTTTTCTGTGGAATTCTTGGGCCAAAGGGCCTGTTTCCCTACTGTAGGAATACTCTGAATTCTATGAAAACCAGTCCTAATGATCTAGGAAATCCCTTTTCACACAGTGTGCAGGTGGATTGTCTTTACCCAGTGTGAAGGTGTTGATATACAGCAATAAAACATCATCATTTTCAAAACCTACCCTACAGTTACATAATTGTTATTAAAATTAACGCAAAAGGACTAATAAATTAAACACCATTTATCTCAATGCCAGAGGCCTAACAGCTAAGGCAGATGAACTCAGGGCAAGGTTGGAAACATGGAACTGGGTTATCATTGCAATTACAGAGACAAGGCTCAAGGATGGACAGTGATGCCAGCTTAATGTTCTAAGATTATAGATCCGATAGAAAGGATAGAAAGTCAAAGCGGGAGGGGAAGCAAAGCAAGAATGTGCTTTGTGAAAAGTGGCATTTTTGAACAAGGATAACATTATGGCTTTACTTAGGAGGGATATATCTGAGAACACATCCAGGGAAGTTATTTGGGTGGAACTGAGAAATAAGAAAGAGATGATCACCTTATTGGGATTATACTATAGGCCTCCCAATAGTCAGCAGGAATCTGACAAACAATTTTGAAAGAAGATCTCGGTTATCTGTAAGAATAACAGGGTGGTTATGGAAGGGATTTTAACTTTCCAAACACAGACTGGGAATTCCATGGTGTAAAATGCTTGAATGGAGAGGAATTTGCTGAGAGCGAGTGTCCAGGAAAACGTTCTGATTCAGTATGTGATGTACCGACTAGAGAAAGTGCAAATCTTGACCGGCTCTTGACAAATAAAGCAGGACAGGTGACTAGGGTATCAGCGGGGGAGGACTTTGGGGCCAGTGACCATAATTCTATTAGTTTTAAAATAGTGATGGGAAAGAGTAGACCGGATCTGAAAGTTAAAGCTCTATATTGGAGGAAGGCCAATTTTAAAGGGATTACACAAGAGCTTTCAAAAGTTGATTGGGGCAGATATTGCAGGTAAAACGGAAAGATTCAGAACTGGGAAGCCTTCAAAAAAAAAACATGAGTGTTCAGGGACAGTATATTCCTGTTCGGGTGAAGGACAAGGCTGGTAGGTGTAGGGAATTCTGGATGACTAGAGAAATCAAGGTTTTGGTCAAGAAAAAGGAAGGACATGCCAGGTATAGACAGCAGAGATTGAGTGAATCCTTATAAGAGTATAATGACAATGGTATACTTAAGAGGGAAATTAGGAGGGCAAAAAGGGGACATGAGGTAGCTTCGGCAAATAGTATTAAGGAAAATCCAGAAGGATTCTACAAATAGATTAAGAACAAAAGGATAACTAGGGAGAGAATAGGGCCCCTTAAAAAGCAGCAATGCCGCCTATGTGTGGAATTGCAAGAAATGGGGAATATAATAAAACAAGTATTATGCATCAGTATTTACTACAGAAAAGGATATGGAAGATATAGACTGTGGGGAAATAAATAGCAACAACTTGAAAATTAGCCATATTTCAGAGGTAGTGATGCTGAACGGCTTAAAACGCATAAAAGTGGATAAATTCCTGGGACCTGATCAGGTGTATCCGAGAACTCGGAGGGAAACTAGGCAAGAGATTGTTGGGCCCCTTGCTGAGATATTTGTATCATCGATAGCCACAGATGAGGGATCAGAAGTTGGCTAATGTGGTGCCACTATTTCAGAAAGGTGCTAAGGAAAAGCCAGGAAACTATAGGCCAGTGAGCCTGATATTAGTGGTGGGCAAGTCATTGGAGGGAATCCTGAGGGATAGTACTTGAAATATTTGGAAAGGGAAGGACTGATTAGGGATAGGCAACATGGCTGTGTGTGTAGGAAATCATGTTTCACTAACTTGATTTTTTTTGAAGAAGGAACAAAGAGGATTGATTAGGGCAAAGCAGTGGATGTGTTCTATATGGATGTCAGTAAGGCAGTTGACAAGGTTCCTCATGGTAGACTGATTAGCAAGGTCAGATCACATGGAATACAGAGAGAACCAGTCATTTGGATACAGATCTGGCTTGAAGGTAGGAGACAGAGTGCTGGTGGAGGGTTGCTTTGTAGACTGGAGGCGTGTGACCAGTGGTGTGCCACAAGGATCAGAGCTGGGTCCACTCATTTCTGTCATTTATAAAGATGATTTGGATGTGAATGCAGGAGTTATAGTTACTAAGTACCAATCCTTGCAGCATACTGCAGGCCAAAGGCCTTTCCAAATGGCCAGCTCTCCCTGGATTCCATGTGATCTCACCTTGTTAATCAGTCTACCATGCGGAATTTTACTTACTGAAATCCATATCGAAAACATCCACCAGTCTGCCATCAATTTTCTTTGTAACTTCTTCAAAAAAAAACTCAATCAAGACATAATTTCCTATGGGCAAAGACATGTTGACTATCCCCATTCAGTCCACGCTTTCCAAATACGTAAATCCTATCCCTCAGACTTCCCTCCAACAACTTACCCATAACTGACATCAGGCTCACCAAAAGTTTATTGTTCCCTGGCTTTATGTTACCACCTTTCTTAAACAATGGCACTGGAATAGCCAACCTCCAGCCTAACAGCTCACCTATGACTGTCAATGGTGCAAATATCTGAGCAAGGGGCCCAATCGCAAGCCTAACTTCCCGCAAAGTTGGAGAATACACCTGAAGAGGTCCTGGGGATTTATCCACCTTTATGCTCTGTAAGGCATCCAGCACCACCTCCTCTATAATATGGAACTTTTCAAGATACACATTCATTTCTAAGTTCTCTAGCTTTCATATTCTTTTCCACAGTAAATACCGATGTAAAATACTTGTTTTGCATGTCATCCATCTTGTGCATTCCCATACATAGGCGGTCTTACTGTGCTTTTAAGGGGCATAATAGTGTCAAAATTGGCCTTAGTCCCATTTAAAACTTTAACTTTTAGACCAAGTCTATCCTTCTCCATAACTATTTTAAAACTAATACAACGATGATCATAGGCCCCAAAATATTTCTCCCACTGACCCCTCAGTCACCTGCCCTACCTTATTTCCCAAGAGAAGATCAAGTTTTGAGCAGGGACTAATGACACCAGTACAAACAGCCCAAAGATCCAAGTTCAATCCTTGATTTAAAAGCAAAATCCTTCAAATGTGGTTGTGGTGAACTTGCTGGTGTGTTAACAGTTTGGATGATTGAGTGAATCCCTTTCCACACATAGAACAAGTGAATGGTCTGGCCCCAGAGTGAACTCGCTGGTGTCTCAGCAGGTTGGTTGAGTGAGCAAATCCCTTCCCACATTCGGAACATGTGAACGGTTTCTCTCCAGTGTGAATTCATTGATGTGTCAGCAGGTGAACTGTCTGAGTGAATGCTTTTCCACACTCCGAACAGCTGAATGGTCTCTCTCCAGTATGAAGTCGCTGATGTGTCAGCAGGTTGGATGAGTGAGTAAATCCCTTCCCACACTCAGAACAGGTGAAAGGTTTCTCTCCAGTGTGAACTCGCTGATGTACCAATAGTTTGGAATTGCGAGTGAATCCTTTCCCACATTCAGAACAGATGAATGGTCTTTTCCCAGTGTGAACTTGCTGGTGTTCCAGCAGAGAGGATGACTGAGTGAATCCTTTCCCACACACAGAACAGGTGAATGATTTCTCTCTGGTGTGAACTTGCTGGTGTCTCAGCAGGTTGGTTGACGAAACGAATCCTTTCCCACAAATAAAGCAGGTGAACAGTCTGTCCCCATTGTGAATTCGCTGATGTGTCAACAGGCTGGATGACAAAGCAAATTCTTTCCCACATACAGAGCAAGTGAATGGCCTCTCTCCTGTGTGAATTTGCTGGTGTTTCAGCAGGTGAGATGTCTGCGCAAATCCTTTCCCACACACAGAGCAGGCAAACGGTCTCTCCCCACTGTGAACTTGTTGGTGTTTCAGCAGGTTGTTTGACTGAGTGAATCCCAGCCCACAATCAGAGCAAATGAACGGTTTCTCCCCAGTGTGACTGCGTTGGTGCATTTCCAGCTGGGATGGGTAAATAAATCCTTTCCCACAATCCCTACATTTCCACAGTCTCTCCCCAGTGTGACTGCGCTGGTGTTTGGACATTTCAGATGAATCTTCACAGACTCTTCGGCACACAGACAATACGCATTTCTCCCTGGTGAACAGTGCTTCTTCCTTCAATGTTCAAAATCCTGAGATAATTAGGTTATGACAAACAGATTGAGTGTCAGATCTGGATGTGGTTTTGTTTGATTTCTCTGAATGCAATCAAAATTTCAAACAGAAAAGTAGAGAGAGAGAAACCAGAAGAATACACACAAAGATTGTGAAACTCTGAAATTAATCTGGTCAATTGTGGATCCAACACCGAGGGGCACTGCTGGATTATCAGTAAAATTGAACCGGTTCATTTAATGTCCTTCAGGGAAGGAAAACAGTCAGCGTTTGCCTACAAAAAAAAAGAGATAGAGTTTGGACAGACATGAAGGGCAGGCATTTTATACATCAGAAAATGAATCCAATTCCTGTTTTCTCCCCATACCCTCTGATGCTTCTGAAGGGCTGAGAATACACAGCAAAATACCTGAAATCTGAAATAAAAACAGAAAAAGATGGAGATACACAGCAGATCTGACAGCATCTGAAATGGTGACAGATGCAGGAACCATTGCAATCTTGAAGAAGTGTTGAGATGATCATCCATTGCACCATAATATAGGTTACACACCGAGTGCCAGAAAACGGGCCTAGCTTCAATAGGTGCTTGATGGCCAGCACCGATACAATGGGGACAGTGTGTTCAACAATTTTACCCGAGTGTCTGACCCCATTTAGTTCCATGTTTCTCTCCTGTTCTCTTTTAGGAAACAGGCAGCAGCAAGTAGTGAAGAATGCAAATGATATTTTGCCCTTCATTGTGAGAGGATTCGAGTACAGGAAGAGGGATATCTTTCTATAAGGGCCTTGGTGAGACCACACCTGGAGTCGTGTGCACCTTTGTTCTCCTTTCCAAAGGAAGGATGGCCTGGCTACTGAATGATCGTAAAGAAGGTTCACCAGACCAATTCCTGGGATCTCAGGACTGATGCATGATGAGAGAGTTTTGATCTTGATTAATCCTTCTTTCTTTTAATCTTTCAGCCACCGACAACATCATGAACTAATTTCACGTCCCATTTGCTGATCTGAGTCTCTTACTACTGAAGCTATACTTTGGTTCCCATTCCCCTGTCATACGAGTTTAAATCCTCACCAGTGGAACTAGCAAAAGCATCAACAAGAATATCTGTCCCAGCTCTGCCCAGGACAATTGTTCAAGCTTGTGCATGTCCCACCTTCCCCAGAAACAAACAGTCTCAAAGCCTCAGGAATCTAAACGCTTTAAGTTATATCTCCAGCCATGCACTCATCTCATCTGTCCTCTTATTCTCGCTTTCACAAGCATGTGCATTGTAGCAGCTCACACTGTTACTGGATTAGATCACGAAAGGTCCTGTGGGGGTCATAAAAGAGTCCTGTTGAGAAGGAACATTTGGGAATTTACTTGGGTTTCTGTAAACAGGCAGTTCAAAACACATAAGCATTTTAATAAGAGGCAGTTTTTAAAGGCCTGGTCCAGCCACAATCACAAGTTTGTTACTTAATTAAAAAGTAGAAGCAAAAGTCTGATCCTACAGCATTCTGAACTGTTTAGGTAATTGTAACCAGAAATGCAAACAACCAATTAACATGAAATGGTTAGCTGAATTCCTTGAGCGAATGTTTGTCAGCAATAAAAGCAGCTCACTGCATCATTATGGAAGGCAAAGCAATAAATGGTGTAAACACAACCTGTAAAAGACCAACAACATAGGAAGGGGCAAAGAAAGGTTATAAAAGAGAGAAGTCAGGGCTGCAGAGAGATAAAACAATTGAAATGTAGATATGGATAATTTGAATAAATTCTTACATGCAAAGATCAACGGAAGAGTGACAAAGATAGATTGCAAAATCCGAAGTGAAGACATGATTAGTGCCTTAGTTATTTGTGAAATCTAAACAAGTTTTGTTTAATGGCTTGGTAAAGCTCTAAAGTGACTGAATTTCATCCTCAGTGGAATTTGAATAGATGCTTTTTATTAAAACAAGAAAGTAATAATGGAAAGCGCTTCGAGTGGAAAATGAAACTTCAATTTAAAAATCATTTGCAGCATGCAAATCGTTGGGGTTGTAAACTGCAACAGCAAGTCAGAAACACTGTTTGTTTGGTCTCTTAAGCTGAAGTGAGAGAGGGATTTTTCCACAATTTTCAACTGTATTACAAAATTGTAGTTACTTTATATCAGAGTTGAGTTTAAAAGACTTTATCACAATTCCTAACAATCCACACTACAGTTAGTAGAGAATTTGGAAAAGTTCTCAGTGATAAGCTACTATTTTGTTTTTTGGCAAAAAACATGGTGCAGCTGGCAAATGTCTGAGGAGGAATATAACTGTCAAAAGCATTGTCAGGTCCCAAAGACAGATGAAGTCATTTTCTAGCTAACCTCAGGAGATTATAGGAGGGTTTAAGGCTGAACATAGTATTGTCCATGATTGTTTGCTTACTGGATTGGATATATTGATTTGGGGTGTGTGGCTAACAATGACAACAATATTGCATGTAAATAACACCTAGCAAAAGGAATAAAAATATTACAATCAGCCAGGGAAAGTTTGAGTATCATTGCCCACTCTTCCAATCTGAGCTGTATTTAAGAGGGGAATTAGGCCTCACGTGAAAGCCAGGTTTGGAGTGGACTCTGGCCTCTCCCACACATGCGGTAACAGAGCTCTGAATAAAGGTCGCTTGTACAACTGAACACAACACAAAACTCCTCCCTACCACAATGTGGCAATGGGTGTAAGCTTGACAATACTACATTTGAGATCTTGTATTTTAATGTATCTCTTATCTTCCTATCTTCAGCTTTCAGGTCCTCCTATGTCACTGGTACAATCGGATGTTCACCCTCCCACTCCAGAATGTCCTGAAGCTGTTCCATGTCATCGCTGATCCTGGCACCAGGGAGGCAACATACCATCCCGGATTCATGTCTCTCTGAGCCCCGTACTATTGAATCCCCTGTCTCTACAGTCATATTCATCATTTTCCTCCCCTTCTCCGCAGCAGAGTCACTCCAAGTGCCATGAACTTGACTGATGCTGCTTCCCGATTGGCCACCCCACCACCACCAGCCCTCCCCCGACCAAACAGTACCCAAAACAGTATATTTGTTTGAGGACGATGACCACGAGGGACTCGAGCACTTCATTTCTGAGCCTTTTACTTGTCTGATGGCCACCCATTCCCTTGCTGTCTGTGTAATCTTCACCTGCTTGTGACCAATCTGTTGAGAATGCTACCACAACCTTCTCAGTATCATGAATGCTCCATACTGACTGCACCCACAGCTCCAGCTCTGAAAAACAGCTAACCAGTAGCTGCAGACGGATACACTTCCTGCACAAATAGCCAATAGGGACACTGGTAATATCCCGGAGTTTAACGCGGAAAAGTGTGAGGTGATTCACTTTGGAAGGAGTGACAGGAATACAGAGTACTGGGCTAATGGTAAGATTCTTGGTAGTGTGGATGAGCAAAGAGATCTCAGGATCCGTGTGCATAGATCCCTGAAAGTTTCCACCCAGGTTGATAGGGTTGTTAAGAAGGTGGATGGTGTGTGAGGTTTTATTGGTAGAGGGATTGAGTTTCAGAGCCATGAAGTCATGTTGCAGCTGTACACAACGCTGGTGCGGCCACACTTGGAGCTCTGGTCGCCACATTATAAGAAGGACGTGGAAGCATTGGAAAGGGTGCACAGGAGATTTACCTGGATGTTCCCTGGTATTGAGGGAAGGTCTTTTGAGGAAAAGTTGAGGGACTTGAGGCTGTTTTCGTTAGAAGAAGGTTAAGAGGTGACCTAATAGAGACATACAAGCTGATATGAGGAGTAGATAGGGCGGACACTGAGATCCTTCTTCCTCGGATGGAGGTGGCCAGCACGAGGGGCCATAGCTTTAAATTGAGGGGTGATAGTTGTAGGACAGATGTCAGAGGTAGGTTCTTTACTCAGAGTAGTAAGGGCGTGAAATGCCCTGCCTGCAACAGTAGTAGACTCGCCAAGTTTAAGGGCATTTAAGTGGTCATTGGATAAACATATGGATGATCATGGAATAGTGTGGGTTAAATGGGCTTCAGTTTGATTTCCCAGGTCGACACAACATCAAGGGTCTATGTTCTATTGTGCTAGACAAGGACAACACAGACCTGAGGTCTTCTGTTGTGACTTCTCTCCAGATTAAGCCAGTTTCTGCCTTAAAGAGAATTTAATGAAGCTAGGTCCTTCCCCTTCATTTCAAACATTACTATTATAAAATCAAAAGTCGCTAACTTTATATAAGCTAATATATACTTTAAAAACTGTAAGAAAATTCTTTCCAGTATCAATTATCAATTGACTGTTTCCGTTAGGACGGTGAGACTTTCTGAACTGCCCAAACTGAGACTGAGCATCACACTCAATCTTTCAGTTTCACTTTCTTTCTGTTTCACCCAACTCCAAAGCACTCTCATTTAGCCAAGCAGCACTCACAGTGCAGCCTTTTCATTTTCATTTTCATTGTCTGCTCACACCCACTCTGATCTCAGCCTCCCATACTGTTTCAATTCAGCTCAATGGGAGCTCAGGGAACAGCATCTTCACGTTAAATGCAGTAATTTATAACCCTCAGGACTCAACACAGACTTCAGCAGTTTCAGGATCAAAAGAGTTGTCAGGATCTGGAAGATTCCACTTGAAGGGGTGCTGGAATTTGTGCCCATAAGGAATTTTAAAAGGAAGTTTGCAGATATTCAAGAATGAAGAATATATAGATTAAAATCATGAAGTGGGCGATTGGGACTAAATATGACAGTTCTTTCAAGGAGACGAGGTGTTGTTTGGACAAATCTGCCCCTCTCAGGCCAATATCTCCTTTCTCAGCTGCAGGGTATAGAACTCAACACTTATCCCAGGGGTGATCAAACCAAAAATTTGAATATTCTGCTTTCAAGTTACAACCTTACCAGGAATATTCTCCCATGGATAGAATGGTTAAACCTCTTCCCTTTCGCATTTAAGTGTCAATGATACTCAGATCCTGATCACTCTGCTTAATGGAGAACTTGCATGGATCCTGGTCTGCAAATTATTCTCAATTAATACCCTGTAAAACAAATCCATAAGAGACAAATAACTGTCAGCCCTGGATAGAAATCCAAAAAACACCACAAGATTGTTTGGAAAAGGCAAACATTTCTCTTGGTTTCCGTTCGTTATGTATAAATCCTCCTGTTCAAATTACCCTGCTCCCCGACACAGAAAGATGCAGAGGGAAAATACACCCATTATTAGAGACGGAGGAAGTCAGATATTAATGAATTTGACCAGGGAGCACAAGGGGACTCAGAGCACGTTCAGTGATTTGATCCCAATCATATGAATACTGGGCAAACGGATATGTTTTAATAGATCATAATATTTAAAGCAGGACTTCCGAAAGTGAGAGTGCAACAGGTAACATGAAGTTCTGAACAAGGGTTAGCGGATCCGAAACGTTATTTTTTTAATTCACGGATGCTGCCAAGCCTACTGAGCTTTTCCACCAACTCTGTTTTTGAACATGCAGTTCTGAACGCGTTTTCGGCATTTCTCCTCCACTAAGTATCTAACGTGTAACTGCAGCAATTTATACTGCCTGAAGCCAGTACTCCGCCAGCGTCAAAAGTCCTTCCCAGGAAATACACGCCACGTCTCAGTCTGGGGAAGAAGTCCAGAAAAAAAAAACACATTTCGCTTCTATATACCCGCCCCCCCAAAGAAAGGCTGCGCTGGCGTTCCACTGCAGGTTGCCACCTATAAATATGGCGATCCGGCATGAGTCCCAAAGATCATTGCCCCTAATAAAGATGGTGGCAATCACCTCTGCCTATCGCAGCCTCAGGTCCGCAGCAATTCTTCCATTTGCTGCAAAACACGGGGCCGGCATGTTAAAATGTATGTTTTCTGACATGCATCGACCGCAATTAAAACCTCTCAGTCAATACCGAAACTATTTCCCTCCCGGTTTTTGCTCCTTTCCTTTTTGTCCCGTGTACTGTACCTTCCGAAAGCAGCTGACCTTCAGTCGCAGAGATTTTGCGCCCCCGAACAAGGGCGATCACGTGATTTTCACACAGACAAACATCTCACTCGCTCTGATTGGTTGGAGGGTAGGCCGCTTCCATTGGGTCCTCCAAGCCCCGCCCCGTGCTCCGATTGAACCAAAGCTGACATCGCTCACAGGGAGACAGCAAGAGCTGCAGGTGCTGGAGTCAAGGATGACACAGTGTGAAGCTGGAGGGACACAGCGAGCCAGGCACCATCAGAGGAGCAGGAAAGTTGATGGTTCAGGACCCTTCTTCAGAAATGGGGGAGGGGACGGGAACTGAAACATAAACAGAGTGGGGGCTGGGGAAGGTAGGTGGGAAGGTGATAGGTGAGTGCAGGTAGTCAGTGGTGAAGATTTTTCCTGCTGTTCATCAGCTCTGTGAGTGATGGTGAGTGTTCATCCCGAGATGAGGGAAAAAATGGGCCACTCCTGATTCTCCTAATGTAAGGCAAAACAACAGCTTGTATTTCATGGAAACTTTTACTCTGTCATTCTCCTCGATGTTTTGGCTGTTTCGGAGACATGGATAGAGCAGGGTCAGGAATGGATGTTGTAAGCTCCAGGGTTTAGATCTTTCATTAAGGACAGGGAAGGTGGTAAAAGAGGGGGAGGTGTGGCTTTGTTAGCCAAGGGCAGTACAACGGTGGCTGAAAGAACTCTTGATGAGGACTCGTCTACTGAGGTGTTATGGGCTGAGGTCAGAAACAGGAGAGGAGAGGTCACACTGCTGGGAGTTTTTTTATAGGCCCCTGGAAAGTTCCAGGGATGTGGAGGAGAGGATTGGCAAAACTATTCTGAGCAGGAGTGAAAATAACAGGGAGATTAGCTATGGCAGACATTAACTTCCCTAACATTGACTGGAAATGCGATAACTCTAGTATGTTGGATGCATCAGTTTTTGTCCAATGTGTGCAGGAGGGTTTCCTGACTCAGTATGTTGAAGGGCCGACAAGAGGGGAGGCCACACTGGATCTGGTACTTGGTAATGAACCAGGCCAGGTGTTTGATTTAGTGGTAGGTGAGCACTTTGGACAGAGTGACCATAATTCGGTTATGTTTACTTTAGCAATGGAAAGGGTTAGGAATATGCTCCAGGGCAAGAGTTATAGATGGGGGAAGGGCAATTATAATGCGATTAGGCAAGACTTAGGAGGCAGAGAATGGGTTAGCAAAATGCAAGGGATGGAGACAATCGAAATGTGGAGCAGGTTTAAGGAACAGATATTGCTGTCCTTGATAGGTATGTACCTGTCAGGCAGGGAGGAAGCGATTGAGGTAAGGGAGCTGTGGTTTATGAAAAAAATTGTATCTCTTGTTAGGCAGAAGAGGGAGGCTTATGTGACGATGAGACAAGATGGTTCAGATGAGGCGATGGAGAGTTACAGATTAGCTAGGAAGGATTTAAAGAGAGAGAGAGAGTTAAGAAGAGCAAGGAAGGGACAAGAGCAGACATTGGCAGGTAGAATAAAGGAGAACCCTAAAGCGTTCTATAGGTGTGTGACGAATAAGATGATGTCTCGGGTAGATATAGGGCCAGTCAAAGACAGAAGTGGGAAGTTGTGGAGATTGGAGAGGTACTAAATGATTATTTCTCATCTGTTTTCACTGAGGAACAGGAGAATATTGTAGAGGAGATGACTGAGTTATGGGCTACTAGAATTGAAAGGATTAAGGTTAGTAAGGAGGAGGTGTGATCAATTCTAGAAGGTATGAATTAGATAAATCCCCTGGGCCAGATGGGATTTTTCCGAGGATTGTCTGGGAAGCTAGGGAGGTGGTAGCGGAGCATTTGGCCTTGATCTTTGAGTCCTCATTGTCTACAGGTTCAGTACCAGAGGTCTGGAGGATTGCAAATGTTGTGCCCTTGTTCAAGAAGGGCAGTGGGGCTGACCCAGGTAATTATAGGCCTGTGAGCCTTACATCAGTTGCAGGAAACATTTTGGGAAGGATGAGAAGAGATAGGATTTATAGTCATCTAGCAAGCAACAATTTGATTGGAGATAGTCAGCATGGATTCGTCAAGGGCAGGTTGTGTCTCACAAACCTCATTGAGTTTTTTGAGAAGGTGACCAAGCATGTGGATGAGGGAAGGGCAGTTGACATGGTGTACATGGACTTCAGTAAAGCCTTTGATAAGGTTCCACATGGTAGGCTATTGAAGAGAATACAGAGACACAGGATTGAGGGAGAAATAGCAGTTTGGATTAGAAACTGGCTTTCTGTAAGAAGACAACGAGTGGTGGTTGATGGAAAATATTCAGCCTGGAGTCCAGTTACTAGTGGTGTGCCTCAAGGATTTGTTTTGGGACCACTGCTGTTTGTCATTTTTATAAATGACTTGGACGCAGGCATAGGTGGATGGGTTAGTAAATTTGCAGATGACACTAAAGTCGGTGGAGTGGTGGACAGTGTGGAAGAATGTTGCAGGTTGCAGGGAGACTTGGATAAACTGCAGAATTGGGCTGGAAGTTGGAAAATGGAGTTTAATATGGATTAAATGTGAGGTGATTCACTTTGGGAAGAATAATAGGAAGGCAGAAATGGAAAGATTGTTGGTAGTGTGGATGTGCAGAGGGATCTTGGTGCCCATGTACATCGATCCCTGAAAGTTGCCACCCAGGTTGATAGTGCTGTTAAGAAGGCTTACGGTGTGTTAGGTTTTATTGGGAGAGGGACTGGGTTCTGGAGCCATGATGTCATGCTGCAACTGTAGAAAATGCTAGTGTGGCCTCATTTGGAATATTGCGTGCAGTTCTGGTTGCCCCATTACAGGAAGGATGTGGAATCATTGGAAAAGGTGCAGAGGAGATTTACCAGGATGTTGCCTGGTCTGGAGAATAGGCCCTATGAAGAAAAGCTGAGGGACTTGGGTCTGTTCTCAATGGAGAGAAGGAAGCTAAGAGGGGATTTAATAGAGACATACAAGATGTTCAGAGGATTAAATAGGGTGGACAGTGAGAGCCTTTTTCCGAGGATGATGACGTCAGCTTGTACAAGGGGACATAGCTACAAATTGACGGGTGGTAGATTTAAGACAGATGTCAGAGGCAGGTTCTTTACTCAGAGAGTGGTAAGGGTATGGAACGCCCTGCCTGCCAGTGTCGTTAACTCAGCCACATTAGGGGCATTTAAACAGTCCTTGGATAAGCATATGGATAATGATGGGATAGTGTAGGGCGAGGGGCTTAGATAGGTTCAGAGGTCGGCGCAACGTCAAGGGCCGAAAGGTCTGTTCTGTGCTGTATTGTTCTACGTTCTATGTTCTAGGTGCTTCACAGATGAGCAAAACATCGATTAAAGATATCGATTTTTATGATGTATCATAAAGAATGAGAGAGAGAGGTTTAGGGAGGAAATTCCATAGTTTGGGTTGTCAGCAGCTCCATTCCTGGAGGGTTGTAAGTCGGGTGGGTCAGAAAAACGTCTGGGAAGGGGAATTGCAGGAGTGAAAAAAACACATATGGCCTTAAGGATGGCAAAGATTTCAGAGACTGTCATTAGAGAGTACGGTTGTCTCATGGAGCTTAAGGCATGGCACTGCACTCAATCCATTGCAAGTCATGACCGCAGAGGTACAGAAGATTTCTGCTGCCTTAATCAGGCTGACCAATATTTGTATCAATGGGCTTGTAAAATGTCAGTAATCTCCTCTACCTCAGAGTCAAGGTGTTGATGGGATGCTGCTACAGAAGAGGAGACAGGAAGCAAGGAATGTCACACAAAGATCTCTCCTCTTCTCACTATTTTCACTGCAAAACCAAGGGAGCACCTAACATATCACCTCTATCTCCCGTCACAACACTTTGCCCCACAATAACTGTGTCTGCCCCTGCACAAGTAGAAGTGGGAGTCTTTTCCAGGACCATGTGGTACCCTGAAACTCTGAGCGAAGACCAAAAGCATCTGAGCGGTGAGAGCAAAGATTTGAGAAGACTGTCTGCACCTTTGCTGAAACTTATAGGGTCACTAGGTCAAAGCAATAGGCAGCATGCGGAATACAAACTGGAATTGATTAAGTGTGCGTCTGTACAAATTTGGACAGGCCGGGGGTGTGGGACACTTGACAAAATTTTCAGTTTCCTTTTTGAATAGTCCCCGGAAATGCCTTTTTGGAACCACTTCTAACCCTTATCCATGCTCCGATCTGGAGGGCCAGGTCACTCTTGCTCTGGTTTCATCCTGCAATTTTATGAAGTCAGCAACAAGATGAGTTTCAGCATTGAATTTGAAGATTATTAAAAGCTAACATTGATTGCCATTAGAATGTTTTGATTTTGATTTATGTTGTCTTGTGTACCGAAGTACAGTGAAGTGTTTTTGAGAGCGGCACAGGCAGATCATAGCAAACAATGATTTACAGATCAAAGTGTGCTTAGACAGAGCAAGGCATGCAAGGTTATGCCTGCACAGGAGGTGTGCAAAGCAAGATCAACACTATTTGGAGTGACAGAGTCCATTCATCAGTCTAATAATGGCAGAGAAGAAGCTGTTCTTCAACCCCTTGATAGAACATAGAACATTACAGCACAGTACAGGCCCTTCGGCCCTCGATGTTGTGCCGACCTGTCATACTGATCTCAAGCCCATCTAACCTACACTATTTCATTTATGTCCATATGCTTATCCAATGACGACTTAAATGTACCTAAAGTTGGCGAATCTGCTACCGTTGCAGGCAAAGCGTTCCATTCCCTTACTACTCTCTGAGTAAAGAAACTACCTCTGACAGCTGTCCTTATCTTTCACCCCTCAATTTAAAGCTATGCCCCCTCATGCTCGCCGTCACCATCCTCGGAAAAAGGCTCTCCCTATCCACCCGATCTAACCCTCTGATTATTTTATATGTTTCAAGTAAGTCACCTCTCAACCTTCTTCTCTCTAATGAAAACAGCCTCAAGTCCCTCAGCCTTTCCTCATGAGACCTTCCCTCTATACCAGGCAACATCCTAGTAAATCTCCTCCGCACCCTTTCCAAAGCTTCCACATCCTTCTTGTAATGCGGTGACCAGAACAGTACACAATACTCCAAGTGCGGCCGCACCAGAGTTTTGTACAGCTTCACCATAACCGCTTGGTTCCGGAACTCGATCCCTCTATTAATAAAAGCTAAAAACACTGTATGCCTTCTTAACAGCCCTGTCAACCTGGGTGGCAACTTTCAAGGATCTGTGTACATGGACACCGAGATCTCTCTGTCCATCTACACTACCAAGAGTCTTACCATTAGCCCAGTACTTTGCCTTCCGGTTACTCCAAAGTGCATCACCTCACACTTGTCTGCATTAAACTCCATTTGCCACCTCTCAGCCCAGCTCTGCAGCTTATCTGTGTCTCTCTGCAACCTACAGCATCCTTCGTCACTATCCACAACTCGACCAACCTTCGTGTCGTCTGCAAATTTACTAACCCATCCATCTACGCCCTCATCCAAGTCATTTCCAAAAATGACAAACAACAGTGGACCCAACACCGACCCTTGCGGTACACCATGGGTGTGTTCTATCTTCTGCCTCATGGAAGAAGTTGGATGAGAGCATTACCGAGATGGGACGAGTCATTGATGATGTTGGCAGCCTTTCTGTGGCAACGAGACGTGTAAATGAAGTCCATGGAAAGGAGGCTGTTGCCGTTGTGGCCTTCTCTATACTGGGGAAACCAAGCAGAGGCTTGAAGACTGCTTTTCAGAACACCTACGCTTGGTTCACACAAAACAACTGCACCTTCCAGTTGTGAACCATTTTAACTCCCCCTCCCATTCCTCAGACGACATATCCATCCTGGGCCTCCTGCAGTACCACAACGATGCCACCCGAAGGTTGCAGGAACAGCATCTCATATTCTGCCTGGGAACCCTGCAGCCCAATGATGTCAATGTGGATTTCACAAGCTTCAAAATCTCCCCTCCCCCCACTGCATCCCAAAGCCAGCCCAGCTTGTCCCTGCCTCCCTAACCTGTCCTTCCTCCCACTTATCCCCTCCTCCCACCTCAAACCTCACCCCCATCTCCTCCATACTAACCTCATCCTGCCCCCTTGCCCTGTCCATCCTCCCTGGACTGACCTATCTCCTCCCTATCTCCCCACCTATACTCACCTTTACAGGCTCCATCCCCGCCTCTTTGACCTGTCAGCTCTCCACCTATCATCTCCTCTATCCATCTTCAATCCGCCTCCCCGTCTCTCCCTATTTATTTCAGAACTCCCTTTCCCTCCCCCATTTCTGAAGAAGGGTCTAGGCCCGAAATGTCAGCTTTCCTGCTCCTATGATGCTGCTTGGCCTGCTGTGTTCATCCAGCTCTACACCTGTTATTCTATGGATAAGAGTTTGGCTTCTGTGATGATTCGTGCTGTGCACACAACTTTCTGCAGTTTCTTATGCCCTTGGGCTGAGCAGTTGTTGCACCAGGCCATTATGCACCCGATAGGATGCTTTGTATGGTGCATCTGTAAAGGTTGGTGAGGTCCTTATGGACATGCAGTACAGTAGATAAACAAAACATAAAAAAAAGTTTAAAAAGATGCCAAGTTAGACATGCTGGGATTTTAAGTCGGATTTGAAACTGTTTTGTGCAGCTAACAGTTAAGGAAAGCTCTTGCAGTTCTTTTGTCAGTGAATAGAGAAATGCTGGTGAAATAAAGGATTATATATGTAGCAGCCCTGAGTTAAAAGGAAAACAGAACAAGCATGAATATGCAGAAGATCACGAGGTTGACTAAGGTCAGTGTTGCTTATATGAACTGTGACTGGGCACAGTGGGGAGTTAATCAGATAAGAACAAGGATAAAGTAAGACCATAAGACATAGGAGTGGAAATAAGGCCATTCAGCCCATCAAGTCCACTCCGCCATTTAAATCATGGCTGATGGACATTTCAACACCACTTCCCTGCACTCTCCCCGCAGCCCTTGATTCCTTTTGAGATCAAGAATTAGTTGATCTCTGCCTTGAAGGCCTCCAACGTCCCGCCCTCCACTGCACTCTGCAGCAATGAATTCCACAAGCCCACCACACTCTGGCTGAAGAAATGTCGTCTCATTTCAGTTTTAAATTTACCCCCTCTAATTTTAAGGCTGTGCCCACGGGTCCTAGTCTCCCCGCCTAATGGAAACAACCTCCTAGCGTCCACCCCTTCTAAACCATCCATTATCTTGTAAGTTTCTATTAGATCTCCCCTCAACCGACTAAACTCGAATGAGTACAATCCCAGGATCCTTAGCCGTTCATCATACGTTAAACCTACCATTCCAGAGATCATCCGTGTGAATCTCCGCTGGACATGCTCCTGGGCTAGTATGTCCTTCCTGAGGTGTGGGGCCCAAAATTGGACACAGTATTCTAAATGGGGCCTAACTAGAGCCTTATAAAGCCTCAGAAGCACATCGCTGCTTTTATATTCCAACCCTCTCAAGATAAACGACAATATTACATTTGCTTTCTTAATTATGGACTCTACCTGCAAGTTAACCTTTAGAGAATCCTGGACCAACACTCCCAGATCCCTTTGCACTTCTGATTTGCGAATTTTCTCACCGTTTAGAATATAGTCCATGCCTGTATTCTTTTTTCCAAAGTGCTAAACCTCACATTTACTCACATTGAATTTCATCAGCCATTTCCTGGACCACTGTCCTAAACTGTCTAAATCTTTCTGCAGCTTCCCCACCTCCTCAGTACTACCTGCCTGTCCACCTATCTTCGTATCATCATCAAACTTCGCCAGAGTGCCCCCAGTCCCTTCATCCAGATCATTAATATATAAGGTGAAGAGCTGTGGCCTCAACACTGAACCCTGCGGGACACCACTCGTCATCGGTTGCCATTCCGAAAAAGAGCCTTTTATCCCAACTCTTTGCCTTCTGTCAGACAGCCAATCCTCAGTCCAAGCCAGGAGCTCACCTCGAACACCATGGGCCCTCACCTTGCTCAGGAGCCTCCCGTGAGGCACTGTATCAAAGGCCTTTTGGAAGTCTAGATAGATAACATCTACTGGGTTTCCCTGGTCTAACATACTTGTTACCTCTTCAAAGAATTCTAACAGGTTTGTCAGGCATGACCTCCCCTTCCTAAAACCATGCTGACTTGTTTTAATCTGACCCTGCACTTCCAGGAATTTAGATATCTCATCCTTGACAATGGATTCTAGAATTTTACCAACTACCGAGGTTCGGCTAATCGGCCCAGAATTTTCCATCTTTTGCCTTGATCCTTTCTTAAACAAGTGAGTTACAACAGCAATTTTCCAGTTATCTGGGACTTTCCCTGTCTCCAGTGACATTTGAAAGATCACAACCAAAGCCTCCGCGATTTCCTCAGCCACCTCCCTCAGAACTCTAGGATGTAGCCCATCAGGGCCAGGAGATTTATCAATTTTTAGACCCTTTAGCTTTTCTAGCACTTTCTCTTTTGTAATTCCTACCATACTCAACTCTGCCCCCTGGCTCTCCCTAATTGTTGGCATACTACTCATGTCTTCCACTGTGAAGACTGACGCAAATTATATATTAAGTTCTTCAGCGATTTCCTGATCTCCCATTACTAGCCTTCCAGCATCAATTTGGAGCGGCCCAATATCTACTTTTGCCTCTCGTTTGTTTCTTATGTATTGAAAGAAGCTTTTACTATCATTTCTAATATTACTAGCTAGCCTGCCTTCATATTTGATCCTCTCCTTCCTTATTGCTCTCTTTGTTATCCTCTGTCTGTTTTTGGAGCCTTCCCAATCTTCGGATTTCCCAGTGTTCTTGGCCACTTTATAGGCTGTCTCATTTTCTTTGATATATTTCCTGACTTCCTTTGTCAGCCATGGCTGTCTAATCCCACCCCGGATAATCTTTCTTTTCTTTGGGATGAACCTCTGTACTCTGTCCTCAATTACACCCAGAAACTCCTGCCATTGTTGCTCTACTGTCTTCCCCACTAGGCTCTGCTTCCAGTCGATTTTCGTCAATTCCTCTCTCCTGCCCCTATAATTATCTTTATTTAACTGTAACAACATTACATCCGATTTTGCCTTCTCTCTTTCAAACTGCAGACTGAACTCTACCATATTATGATCGCTGCCTCCTAAGTGTTCTCTTACTTTAAGGTCTTTTATAAAGTCTGGCTCATTACATAGCACTAAGTCCAGAATAGCCTGCTCCCTTGTGGGGTCCATCACAAGCTGTTCCAAAAAGCCATCCTGCAAACATCCCATGAATTTCCTTTCTTTGGATCCACCAGCAACATTATTCAGACAATCCACCCGCATATTGAAGTCCCCCATGATCACTGTGACCTTGCCTTTCCGACATGCCCTATCGATTTCTCGGTGCATCTTGCGCCCCTGGTCCTAATCACTGTTAGGAGTTCTGTACAAAACTCCCATTATAGTTTTTCTTTGCCTTTGTGGTTCCTCAATTCCACCCACACAGACTCCACATCTTCTGACCCTATGTCATTTCGTGCCGTAGATTTAATTCCATTCTTAACTAACAAGGCAACCCCTCCCCCCCTCCCGCCCACCTCCCTGTCTTTTCGATATGTTGTGAATCCTTGGATGTTTAACTGCCAGTCCTGCGCTCCCTGCAACCATGTCCCTGTGTAATAGATCTGTGTCTGTGCAGTGGAGAACAACCAAAATCAGAAGATGAAGGCCCAAGAGAGACACTTTGAAGATCAAGGCTGCAAAAATTATCAAAAGTCTTTTTAACACTCTGCTGTTTAGTCACTGACAGGAACAGTACGACTGTTTTCGAGTGTAAGTTGTTGTCTGCATTTATCACTGCAGTTTGCCTGACAGCAGATCACCTTCTACTGACTCTGTCTCAATAAAGTTGATTGTTGCTTCACAGCCCAGCTCTGCTGCCAAGCCTGCTCCTGCCTGAAAAGTGTAGATGACAAAAGACAATGCTTATTTGCCAGTCCAGGCTGGGAGTGATTGTGGATGAGTGGCTGAAGGAATGTTCAGTGCACAGAAAATGGGCAGTTTATATTGGTGCTGGGAAATGTTCATTCTGAAGAGATTGACCTGAAACAGTGACCATTAGTCTACTACTTTGCTGCTATGCCTTTCCCCATGTTTGATATGTCAGTTCAAACTGTGGTGGTTTTGCTGAGTGTTCAGATCACAAGACCATAATGCATCCGAACAGAATTGTGCCATTCCGTCGTGACTGAACGGTGTGCAGTTCTGGTCTCACTGCTATAGGAAGGATGTTGTGAAACTTGAAAGGGCTCAGAAAACATCGACGTGGATGTTGCCAGGGTTGGAGGGTCAGCGACTCGCTTGTCAAACTGACTTTATTTCTGTTTATTACAATCGTAGTTCTGCTCCAGTTCATATTTTAATCAGATGTCGATAATAGTGCCCAGTTATTCGAACGAGAATTCCGTACAAGTCAGAATAGATCTATCTCCATTAGCAGGGTATCAACCCCCTAATGTTTCATCATTTCGAATAAGTTTTTTTCGATCTCACTCTGCTGTCCGGTTGCATATCTCTTTTTTTTCGCCACTTCGTCACTTTCCAGCCTGGAGGAACATTGAAATCGATAACTAAACTGACCACGTGATATCTGTTCTCCGTCTGTCTTCCACCTTCCACACACCTTCCTTCCGTTGATGTTTGGTGAGGATTTCATCAGTGCCAGCAGCCGTGATCGAATCGGAGGAACAGGTTACATTGCAATTACATTTAAATCCTCCCCCAGTTGAGAAATCCCTCGAAAATTGAACACAATTTCAAGGAAACTATAAAACACATATGGAGCAATGAATTGAATTATTAATAATGTTTAATCCGTGTGATAGGATTATAGAACGAAAAAACACTGCTGATGGTTCGAAGCTGAAAGAGTAACAGTGAAATGCAAGAGACACTCAGCAAAGCGGGACACAGTCTGACACACACACTACAAGATAACCAGGGGAATGGGGAGGGAATTTGTTGGTTATACCGGGATACAGGGTCAACAGCGAAAAGTGGGAGTCACTGGATTGGGAATCGCGGGATAAAGACACGTAACGGGGTCAGAGAATGGGGACAGCACAGCGAGGCTCCCTGTGGTACTCGCCTTGGACTGCCCCGCTTTTGGGCAGGTCTGAGTTCAGTTTCCGGAAACTGCAAGTTCTGTGAAGTGGGCGGGACTAATGTTGTGATTGACAGGTAGAGGGTGTTTTTCAGTCCAGAAACAGCCTCTGCTCCGCCTTTCCTTGGTGAATGTTTCCCTGCAGTCGAGTTGGTGAGTGTTTAGAACTCTGTCGGTTTCCCGGTAATGTAGGTGAACTGTAGCTCACTGTGTGTTAGATCATATCGCCAACCCTCTCTCATCCCCTTTCTCCCAATCCCCAGTTACACGCTGCCGGCTCAGGGAGCTCTGGCGGATGCGGGGCTGTGGTCAATCTCGGCGCTGGTTTCGGTTCACAGAAGACGGTTTAGTTTTTGAGGTAATGACAGATCATTCTGCCCAGCAGGACAGATTCTAATGTTGTCAGCAGGGACCATACAGCCCTCACAGACTGGGGTTAGTTTCTTTCCAGCAGAACAGACCGAGGAAGGGTCATCGGACCCGAAACGCTATATCTTCTTCCCAGATGCTGCCAGACCTGCTGAACTTTTCCAGCAACTTCCGTTTTGTTGTAGACTAAGGGGGGAACATGATTGAGATGTATAAATTTATGAGGGAAATAGAGAAAACAAGAACAAATCTTTCTGCTTAGTGGTGGAATCAGTATCGGGGACATGGATTGATGGTCAGCGGCGGGAGATTTTGATGAGATGAGAGGATTTTTTTTCATTCAGATAATGGAGGGAATCTGAACCTCACTGCCTGGCAGCCTGGTCAAGGTAGAAACGATCATAATATTTCCAGAACGATCTAAATGTATTTAAACACAAAAGAACTACGGATGCTGTAAATCAGAAACAAAACAGAAATTGTTGACAAAGTTCCGCAGGTCTGGCAGCATCTGTGCAGAGAAACCAGAGTTCAGGCTTCGGATCGAGTTTCCCTTCCTTCGATCTATTCTCTCCGCAGATGCTGCCAGGCGTGCTGAGTTTTTCAGCAAATTTCTGTTGAATTGTGATGCTATTACGGGCAAAGTGCTGGAAACGGTACTTGAATAGCTGGAGGGCTGTATTTAACCTCCACCGATTCGATGGGTCGAGGGCCTTTTTCTGTATCGTGGACACTGAAACTGTGAAAGGTTCAGGTCGGTGAGCAAGGGGAGGGGGACGGTGAACAAAGCGAATGAGCGGGGAGAGGGCGGGAGAGTTTCACTGACAAAAGGTTTCATGTTGCGAAATCAAGGGGAGTGGTGATGAAGAAATAAAGACACAAAAGAAGTGTCTGGATGAGGTGTGAATGGGGCATTAGTAATCGGGAATGCAGAGTAAACATAATCAGCGAGATAAATACAAAAAAAGGAGCAGACGTAAACCATTTTGTCCGAGAGGAGGAGTTTTCTCCAGAGAGTGAGGAACCTGTGGAATTTGTTGCAACAGGAAGCAGCTGAGCCCAGAACTTTTGATTTTTTTTCCGAGAAGGAGTTACATATCGTTCCGAGGGCTGAAGGGATGAAAGGATATGCAGATAAAACCGGAACAGGGTATTGATTGGTGCAACAGACATGTGGAGCCGCATGGCCTAACATGCTGTATGGACCAATTACTGCAGATGCTGGAGTCTGTACTGAAAACAACAAATGCTGGAGATCACAGCAGATCAGACAGTATCATGTTGTCCAGCATAACAGGGTCATAGAGTCCCTACAGTGTGGAAACAGACCATTCGGCCCAACAAGTCCACACTGTTCCTCCGAAGAGCATCCCATTGTGCCTCCCCTAGCTTTTCCCATGCCGAACACACCTCACCTAAACGTGCCTGGACACTACGGGCAATTTAGCAGGACCAATCCATCTACCCTGCACATCTTTGGACTGTGGGAAGAAACTGGAGCAAACCCACACAAACAAGGGGAGAACATAGAAACTCCACAAAGCCAGTCGCCCCAGGGTGAAATGGGAATGGGATCCCTGGTACCATGGGGCAGCAGTGCTAACCACTGAGCCACCATGCTGCACCAACACAGCAGGCCAGGCAGCATCTTCATTTTTCTGAAGAAGGGTTCTGATCTGAAACATCAGCTTTCCTGCTTCTCTGATGTTGCCTGGCCTGCTGTGTTCCTCCAGCTCCACGCCGTGTTATCTCTGACTCCAGCATCAGCAGTGCGTGCTATCTCATCGTGTTTTCTAGTGTTGCTATGATGACCAGGAAAATGGGGAGGAATGACCAGGATAAACAGGGAGCCAGAGACTACCGCAGAATGTGCAAATCACCAGAAGAGAGTCACAAGAAAAGATTCAGAGAATGGGTACAGTACAGATGGGTGCCATACTGCACTATATCTGCCCAGAACAGTGATGCCCACCAAGGTCCATCAAGCAAATGATTTCAGTATTTACATTGCAATGGTGAGGTGGTGAGGACAATTTTCCACACAGCACAAGGCAGGATATCATCAATCCCCTGGCTGCTGGTTCCATAGAGACTCCCCTTGGGCTGTTCTACTCCGAGGGAGGTGGCGGGCAGCTGGGTGAAGGTTCAGGAAGCTGCCAGCTGGTAGGTAGATCTGTGAGTTGGGTTGGGGACTTTGTTCCTCCTCTTGGTTGTGGTCGTTTCACTGGAGTCTTGGTGAGTATTTCCAAACTTTGTCACCCCCATCCCTGGAATGTGGCTAAGTGTTTGCTGTGAGTAAGATAATTTTGTTTCTCCTCATCCTTCCTTCTACCAATCTGAGAACCAGTTTGCAGGCTCTGGGCAATCTGATAGGGATGAGGGCTGCTTGGCAGTTTGTTTCTTTGTGAAGCAGTTTAAGTTGGAGGGGAGATGGAGAAGAAGCTGATGGGTTTAACATTGATCCCAACTAGATTCAGCTATTTCCACTTTGTGATTGTCAAGGAAGGGAGATTGTAGGGAGCACTGGAATTTTAAAGGAACATTGTCGAATCAGTTTTTATTACACTGTTCTTGTTACACTTATTTCGACATGGCCTTTTAATCCATTTGCACCAACTGTCTTTATTTTCAATAAAGCTCCGTTTTTGGATGTGGACAAGCAAAGGTAGAGCAAGACTGTCAGATGTTGTCAATCCTGTTGAGCAGGTGAGAGTGTTCACATGAATTACTGCCACCCCTGTGCTGAAGGTGCTGACATGATGCTTTCTTTCTCAGGGTTGTTACAGTGCAGGGATGAATGATACGTTTCTAAGTGACATCACAAGTGGCATGAACATATCACCCAAGTTCACCAGCATTTTACAGACATATTACATCACAAGACTATCACTGAGGAACATAAAGTCAATCAGCAAAGAGCTTTTTAAAGATGTCTGCTGAAAGAACAATCTTGAAAAGGAGACAGAGTCAGTGAGGTATATGGAGAGAATTGCAGACCATACAGCCTAAGGTTTTGATCAGTAATATATTAAAAGAACAATTCAGCTGCTGCTTAACCTGCTGAATATTTCAACATTTTCTATCTTCAGATTCCCAGTATTTTGCTTCTGCACTTGTTCTTAGGGATCAAAACATCTGGGGAGAGAATGGGAACAATCGAATTGCAGGCACATATAATGCTACTTTCATACCTCATTGTCCAGCTCTGCCTCCCATTTATAGTTTGTGCAAACACTGATTGGTTTTGCTGTGTTAAACACTGTTGTGTTTTAATGATAATCCAACAGTTTAGATCATAATTTTTCTCCCCAAGTATTGGGGTGAATTTCTCTCAATTTTACAAAATGCGTGTGTTATTCTGCTTTCTTTCTCTTATAGCTGTTTTTATTTCCTGTTGGAAATGTTGATTTATAATTAAAGGATTCAGATGAAAATACATCCAGCTTTGACAGTCATTCTGTTTATTGGACCTAATTATCAAAGGATTTTGAACGGGAAACAGTGACATTCACACAGGGCAGAAACACGCCTAAGCTGTATGTGCAATGGCCTGCAAGAATTTATCCTAAAATGTCAGAACATGAGCACAGTCACACCAGGAGGAGATTGTGGAAAAATGTGAAGTGCCTGAAAGGGACTGTTTGCCCATCCCAATTGGAACTTCACCAATACAGTGACACTGGTAAGAAGCTGTTCTCCTGTCCTGAATGTGGAAAGGGATTCACTCAGTCAAGACATTTACTTGCACATCAAAAATTTCACACTGGAAAGAAACCATTCACCTGGTCTGAATGTAGGAAAGGATTCACACGGACATCCAACCTGCTGAGACACCAAGACAATAAAATGTGAGGCTGGATGAACACAGCAGGACCAGCAGCATCTCAGGAGCACAAAAGCTGACGTTTCGGACCTAGACCCTTCATCAGAGAGGGGGATGGGGTGAGGGTTCTGGAATAAATAGGGAGAGAGGGGGAGGCGGACCGAAGATGGAGAGAAAAGAAGATAGGTGGAGAGGAGAGTATAGGTGGGGAGGTAGGGAGGGGATAGGTCAGTCCAGGGAAGATGGACAGGTCAAGGAGGTGGGATGAGGTTAGTAGGTAGGAGATGGAGGTGCGGCTGGGGGTGGGAGGAAGGGATGGGTGAGAGGAAGAACAGGTTAGGGAGGCAGAGACAGGCTGGGCTGGTTTTGGGATGCAGTGGGTGGAGGCGAAGAGCTGGGCTGGTTGTGTGGTGCATTGGGGGGAGGGGATGAACTGGGCTGGTTTTGGGATGCGTTGGGGGGAGATTTTGAAGCTGGTGATGTCCACATTGATACCATTGGGCTGCAGGGTTCCCAAGCGGAATATGAGTTGCTGTTCCTGCATCCTTCGGGTGGCATCATTGTGGCACTGCAGGAGGCCCATGATGGACATGTCATCTAAAAAAAATGGGAGGGAGAGTTGAAATGGTTCACGACTGGGAGGTGCAGTTGTTTATTGAGAACAGAGCGGAGGTGTTCTGCAAAGTGGTCCCCAAGCCTCCGCTTGGTTTCCCCAATGTAGAGGAAGCCACACCGGGTACAGTGGATGCAGTATACCACATTGGCAGATGTGCAGGTGAACCTCTGCTTAATATGGAAAGTCATCGTGGGGCCTGGGATAGGGGTCACCAACCTCTGGATACAACGCATCATCCTCCGACACTTCCTCCATCAACAATCCGACCCCACCACCCAAGACATTTTTCCATCCCCACCCTTGTCTGCGTTGCGGAGAGACTACTCTCTCCGTGACTCACTTGTTCGCCCCACACTGCCCTCCAACCCCACCACACCCGGCACCTTCCCCTGCAACTGCAGGAAATGCTACACTTGCCCCCACACCTTCTCCCTCACCCCTATCCCAGGCCCCAAGATGACTTTCCACATTAAGCAGAGGTTCACCTGCACATCTGCCAATGTGGTATACTGCATCCATTGTACCCGGTGTGGCTTCCTCTATATTGGGGAAACCAAGCGGAGGCTTGGGGACCGCTTTGCAGGACACCTCCGCTCGGTTCGCAATAAACAACTGCACCCCCAGTCGCAAACCATTTCCACTCCCCCTCCCATTCTTTAGATGACAAGTCCATAATGGGTCTCCTGCAGTGCCACAATGATGCCACCCAAAGGCTGCAGGAACAGCAACTCATATTCCGCCTGGGAACCCTGCAGCCCAATGGTATCAATGTGGACCTCACCAGCTTCAAAATCTCCCCTTCCCCCACTGCATCCCAAAACCAGCCCAGTTCGTTCCCTCCCTCCACTGCACCACACAACCGGCCCAGCTCTTCCCCTCCACCCACTGCATCCCAAAACCAGTCCAACCTGTGTCTGCTTCCCTAACCTGTTCTTCCTCTCACCCATCCCTTCCTCCCACCCCAAGTCGCAACTCCATCTCCTAACTACTAACCTCATCCCACCTCCTTGACCTGTCCGTCTTCCCTGGACTGACCTATCCCCTCCCTACCTCCCCACCTATACTCTCCCCTCCACCTATCTTCTTTTCTCTCCATCTTTGGTCCGCCTCCCCCTCTCTCCCTATTTATCCCAGAACCCTCACCCGATCCTCCTCTCTGATGAAGGGTCTAGGCCAGAAACGTCAGCTTTTGTGCTCCTGAGATGCTGCTTGGCCTGCTGTGTTCATCCAGCCTCACATTTTATTGTCTTGGATTCTCCAGCATCTGCTGTTCCCATTATCACTGCTGAGACACCAGCTGGTTCACATTGGGGAGAAACAGTTCAGCTGCTCCCAATGTGGGAAGGGATTCATTTGGGCATCCAACCTGATGAGACACTGGTGAGTTCACACAGGGGAGAAACTCCTACACTTGTATCATGTGTGGGAAGGTATTCACACAGTCGTCCAGTGCTGAGACACTGGCTGGTTCACACTGGAGAGAAACCGTTCAACTGTTCTCAATGTGGGAAGGGATTCATTCGGTCATCCCACTTGCTGAGACACCAGTGAATTCATATGGGGGAGAGACCGCTCACTTGCTCAGTGTGTGGGGAAGGATTCATTCAATCATTAACCTGCTGAGACTCCAGTGAATTCACACTGGGGTAAAGCCACTTACTTGCTCTGATGTGGGAAGGGATTCACTCACTCATCCAAGCTGCTGACACAGGTAAATGGAGGTGCGGCTTGAGGTGGGAGGAGGGGATAGATGACAGGAAGAACAGGTTAGGGAGGCGGGGCCAAGGTGGGCTGGTTGTGTGATGCAGTGGGGGGAGGGGTCGAACTGGGCTGGTTTTGGGATGCGGTGGGGGAGATGGAGATTTTGAAGCTTGTGAAGTCCACATTGATACCATTGGGCTGCAGGGTTCCCAAGTGGAATATGAGTTGCTGTTCCTGCAACCTTCAGGTGGCATCATTGTGGCACTGCAGGAGGCCCAGGATGGACATGTCGTCTGAGGAATGGGAGGGGGAGTGGAAATGGTTTGCAACTGGGAGGTGCAGTTGTTTGTTGCGAACTGAGCGGAGGTGTTCTGCAAAGCGGTCCCCAAGCCTCCACTTGGTTTCCCCAATGTAGAGGAAGCCACACCGGGTACAGTGGATACAGTATACTACATTGGCAGATGTGCAGGTGAACATCTGCTTAATGTGGAAAGTCATCTTGGGGCCTGGGATGGGGTTGTGGGAGGAGGTGTGGGGGCAAGTGTAGCACTTTCTGCGGTTGCAGGGAAAGGGGAGGCTTGGGGACCACTCTGCAGAACACCTCCGCTCGGTTCGCAATAAACAACTGCACCTCCCAGTCGCGAACCACTTTAACTCTCCCTCCCATTCCTTAGACAACATGTCCATCAAGTCCATCACGTCCATCACTGCATCCTGCAATGCCACAATGATGCCTCCCGAAGGCTGCAGGAACAGCAACTCATATTCCGCTTTGGAACCCTGCAGCCCAATTGTATCTATGTGGACTTCACAAGCTTTCAAGTCTACACCTCACTGCATCCCAAAACCAGCCCAGCTTGTCCCCTCCCCCACTGCATCCCAAAACCAGCCCAGCTCGTCCCCGCCTCCCTAACCTGTTCTTGCTGTCATCTATCCCCTCCTCCCACTTCAAACCGCACCTCCATTTACCACCTACTAACCTCATCCCGCCTCCTTGACCTGTCCGTCCTCCCCGGACTGACCAATCCCCTCCCCACCTCCCCACCTATGCTCTCCTCTCCACCCATCTTCTCCTTTGTCCTTCTTCAGTCCGCCTCCCCCTCTCTCCCTATTTATTCCAGAACCCCCACCCCATCCCCCTTTTCCGATGAAGGGTCTAGGTCCGAAACGTCAGCTTTTGTGCTCCTGAGATGCTGCTTGGCCTGCTGTGTTCAACCAGCTTCACATTTTGTTATCTAAAGTGCTCCCATGTTCTCCACAGTCCTGTGCTGGTGGCAAATTGGGAGCAGAGAGGTGGAATTGTGGGTGTTTGAAGGGCAGAAATATGATCAACGCTTTAAATTCTCAAAGTCTACTGATGTATTCTCGAGGAGGAGAAAAAACAATGTTTTGAAAGTCAAGTAGAAATGGCTGTATGTAGTGCAGGCCAGGGAGAGACAGGGGCAGAAGAGAGCGAGAAAGAGAGTTTGATTCTGGGAGCCAAACTAACTCAGGAAAATCTTGAGAGATCCTCAGCAAATATCCCCACTATCTTTCCGCTCCTGTCTCTTGGGCTGTAGGTTCTCAGGTGCTATTATGAGACTGATGTTAAATATTTTCAAGCTGCATTGCTACTATGATGCTGCTTGGCCTGCTGTGTTCATCCAGCCCCACACTTTGAGAACAGGGCTTTAAAAAGAGTTTCAAAGAACAAGGAATGGTAAAGCTTTGCTGCCCTAGAATTAACATGTCAATGGCCAGGAAAATCCAACAAAAGACTCCAATCCTGGAAATTACCATCTCTATCACACAGAGGCCTTCCTTATGAGCAGACTGAGGGACATTGCAGTCTCCACCTCGACACATTGCAAACGACTCACTGAGGAATGAGTCAGATTCATCCTGACACACTGTGAGATGGAAATTGTATCAGTGATAATGGGAACTGCAGATGCTGGAGAATCCAAGATAACAAAGTGTGGAGCTGGATGAACACAGCAGGCCAAGCAGCATCTCAGGAGCACAAAAGCGAGATGGAGCAGCTCTCCCTGTTTGGTTGAGATTGTGCATGTGTATGTGTGTTTATTAATCTTTTAAGCCTCTGGTTTATTACCGGCTTATGATTTATTTGGTAGTTTGATGTTGCTGTGATGTTTTGTAATGCCATGGCAGTGGGGTAGTAGATAGGCCTGGCCTCTGGTTGTGTAATTTTACTGCAAAATGCTCTAGATCCTCCTTTCAACTAATCTTTTCTGTTTTATCCCCAGGAATTTCTGGTTTGGGAAGCTGCAATGTGAAGATCCAAAATGTCTGGGGCCGGGAAAGCTTTCAAAAAGAATTACTTCCAGAGGGGGACAACAGTGGCCTGATGCCTGTTCCCACTGCATCCCATGAGGGGCCCGCATCAGTCGTATCTCTTTCTGACCCTGAGGTTTAAGGTGGGTTATGGAGGAGGGCAGCATGATAAAATGTGACAGTGAGAGAAAGATTTGAAGAATTGAGAGAGCAGGAAAAACAGGAGAGCCAGGGAGAGCATTTGAGATTGTGAATTAACTGTATGTCAGTTTCTGGGGTTACAGAAAATAATTAAACTGAGCCAGCATCACAGGAGGGGAAAGAACATCAGATTATCTGGCTGTTGGTACACTGCTGCATGTGGGATCTTGCTGTGTATTAATTGTCCCAGTGTCATTGTTACAGGCTGTGACTGTTTTAATCGGGTAACCCACCATTTCAAAGCTTCACAAAGGGACTGGCATGGAAACTCAACGCATCACCCGATATGTTTGTGTTCAGAGGTTGCCAAGAGATTGTCCGTGTGACAGAGAGGAAATCCCAGGATCTTGCTGCACTGTCTCTGCTTTGCCTTTCAACTAATGCTGTCTCTTTTTTTTCCTCTCCAAAGGGATCAGTTATTTTTTGAAGAGCCAAAGGGGAAGTGTTTGGGGCCCACAAGACATAGAACAAGGGCTTTCTCCAAAGGGGGATATCGTCCTGAGGCTTATTGGACAGGCTGCGCCCCAGGGTTAGAAGCCTGGGGTTAAAGTAAGCAGGGCCTTGGGATTTGACACAAACATGTGTCAGGACTCCCCAGGGAGGAAATTAAAACTGTAAATGTGAAATCTCACAAAAGACTGGTTCTGTTGTCAGAGTAAAAATGTGTGAATGTGAAGTTGACATTGGGAGTGAGAGACAGACTTGCAACAGGGAGAGGGGCAGGAGAAAAGGGAGAGGGAGGGAGTGAGAGGCTTTTGACATTCTTAAGTATCTATCATGGTAGTGCCTGGAGATACAGAAACTATTTACCATTTAACCAACGTGCTATCACAAAAATTGAGTTTATCTTTTTCCTGACACATTGCTGGCAGTGGGATCTTGCTGTGCCTCATTGTCCGGCAGCAATGCGACTGTCTCGATAATCTCCTCCTTTTAACCTTGCCTCCTTGGTCTGGGATTGAAATTTCCCAAAGTTTTCCTCAATTTGATCAGAGCCTGGCATTGATGAGGGATGGCTTGTGTGAAGGAGAGACATCAAATGGTGCTGTGCGATTTCTTTAACAATGTCCTTCCTTTCCAGTTCCAATAATTTTCCCCCTCTTGTTCTATCCATTTATTTTGAAGCTACAAGGGGAAAAGTAATCCTTCCCTTGGACACAAGTTTCCTCCAGAGTGAGGAGGGGTGGGGGGGCAGGCATTGGCCAGAGGCCTGTTCAACAGGCTGCACACCGCGGGGCCCATGTGATGTGTATTTGTTTATTACCTCAAGATTTGAATTCCTCTGGTGTACCCTGGTTTTCTTTTAGGAGCCTCCAGGTAACTTTTAAAAACAAGTTTGAAGCCTGGGGTTAAAGTAAGCGGGACTTTGGGATTTGACACAAACATATTAAGTCTCCTCCCAGTGAGTGTCTGACAGACAGGACTCTCCAAGGACGAAATTAAAACCATAAATGTGAAAGTTTCTCCTCAGACTCATTCTCACGTCAGAGTAATGTGTGATGTGTGCAGGCCAGGATGAAAAAAATTGATAATCACATAAATAAAACATTGTTTGGCCATTTTACCTCAATCCCCTGAGTATCTGCGAGGGCATCTCCGTCTTTCATAGAACATAGAACAATACAGCGCAGAACAGGCCCTTCGGCCCTCGATGTTGCGCCGATCTGTGAACTAATATAAGCCCCTCCCCCTACACTTTCCCATCATTATCCATTTGCTTATCCAAGGACTGTTTAAATGCCCCTAATGTGGCTGAGTTCACTACAATAGCAGGCAGGGCATTCCATGCCCTTACCACTCTCTGAGTAAAGAACCTGCCTCTGACATCTGTCTTAAATTTATCACCCGTCAATTTGTCGCTATGTCCCCTTGTACAAGCTGAAGTCATCATCCTCGGAAAAAGACTCACTGTCCACCCTATTTAATCCTCTGATCATGTTGTATGTCTCTATTAAATCCCCTCTTAGCCTCCTTCTCTCCAATGAGAACAGACCCAAGTCCCTCAGCCATTCTTCATAGGGCCTGCTCTCCAGACCAGGCAACATCCTGGTAAATCTCCTCTGCACCTTTTCCAATGCTTCCACATCCTTCCTGTAATGGGGCGACCAGAATTGCACGCAATATTCCAAATGATGCCGCACTAGCGTTTTGTACAGTTCTCTCTGTCTCCATTCCTGAATCCTCTGCAGCTTCCTTTAATTGTTATTTTTTGTCAAACAAATAGAAACATCTCACGCACAGCAACATGACCCGTCATTATTTGAAAATGGGGGAGTTAGAAATAATTTGCAATACAAAGTTTGTTTATAAACTAAAAACACAGACGTAGACAAAAAGAGTGAGTGGGAGGGTGCGAGGGATAAAGGGACAAGATGTGTCTTTGTACCTGAGCTGGGATAGGAGACAGGATCTGGGGGAGGGGGCGTGTTGTGGGGGAGAGAACTGGGGTCTCCATTATCTCTTCACTGCCCAGCTCCAATCACTTTGTTTGAGAAAGTGCTATCCACCAAATTACATCCTGGGATGGAGGCAGTGATTTTTATTTCAAAAAAGAAGAGTCCCGAAGAAACTGATAGCCTCTTGCCTGAATGGAAATTGTGATTTCAACACATTTTGGAGCAGGAAGGGGTGACCTGTAGGATCACACTGTGTATCAATGACCTGCAGCATTACTGGCACAGAATGCTAGGAAACAGTGCCCCCGTTTATCAAACAGAATATCCTCAAATATCAATGTCACAGACTTTTTGAATGATAAAGATTACAATGCTCAAGATTAAACCTGGGAGAGAGAGAAAAAAAGATTAGAGATGTGGGGAGGGGAGAGGGAACAAATGAGAGAGGAACAAAGACAGAAAGATCAGAGATTTAGAAGGGAGAGAGAGAACGCAACACACAAAGAGGTGGGAAAGAAAGAGTGAGAGAGAGATATCAGAGGGGCAGGGGAGAGAGACAGAGAAAGAAAGAGAGAAGTGTGTTGAACTTCGTAAATGGCAAGATTGGTCCCTCTTTGTCAGCCTGGAGCCAGAATTGAACCCTTAACCAGCATCAGTGAGACACACAATCTGTCAGCAGCCACACTGCTGCCTGTGGGATCTTGCTGTGTGTCAAATTACCTGCAGTGTGGCCTACATTGCAACAAGATGCCCAGTGTCCAAATGGTGTTTACAGAGCCTTTGCTATTACATTTTCTTTGTCTCTCTGTCTCACTCTGTCCATCTCCTTCTCCACGCACCTTCCTCAGGCTGGGATCTTCCTCACTTCTCTCTGACCATACTCTGGCTCTTTCTTTCTCTCTTACTTTATCTCTTCCCCCTTTCCCTCTCTCCATTGCCATTCCTCAGTTTAGGGCTTCCCCACTCCCACCACTCTCTCCAGACCGTCCCACCATTTTAGACAGTCAATGCCGCAGTGTGACAGGCCAGGGTTACTAAATGGCAGGGGTGACAACATTTCAGACACAGAGGTATAATTCAGAGACAGTGTTGGGGGGAAAGGGAGATGGAGACAGAGAGGAAAAGCTTAGAAAGGCAGGGATGGGAGTGAGATCGGAGGGCAGTGGGAGTGGGGAGGTGGGGATGTACAAGAGGCAGGGAATAGATACAAGGGCTGGGGGAGGCGGGGGTGGGGTCTCCAGTCATTGAATATTTAAGATACAGAGAAAATTGTTCACAACACCTGAGTAAGATGGCAGCCTGAGATAGAGAGAATGAGACAGAGACAAGTCGGAGAGATACACAGACATGAGGGGAGGGGGATGAATGTCTCAACCTTTACAGCCTCTGGTTTCGAACTGTGTTTGTGATGTGTTTCTACTGGAATGCAGTGAGACTGTGTTGGGATCTTGCTGTGTGGTTGCTCGTTCATTCCAATTTTAGCCACATCTGGGTGTTGTGTATGGGGATGGGGAGAGGGGAGGGCGGGGGGACATCAGGAATCCTAAACCTATGAAGCTTTGTGAGTCATTTCTGTGTTTCAGATGGGGCCATGAGGCAGCAAGCAATACATGGAAGGTACAGGCACCACTTGAATGAAGTGTATTGCTGAGCTGAAGGCAATAGGGGAGGGGAGGGGAGGGGTGAGCTGGATACTCCTGTCCATCCATCAAACTGTTTTCTCTTCTGCATTTCATCTTGGAATATCTGGGAGAAACTCTGCTGGGACTTATTGCCATTTTAGTGGAGAGTTTGGGGTAGGATGGGGATGCCAGGATGTGGGGAAGGAAGAGTAGGATCCCACGACCTCCCCCAACTATCCCATGACCCAATCCCACCTCTTGGCCCGTCTTGGCCTGTCTGCGAGGTTTGGGGGTGAATGGAGGGAATTGTTCCCATTGACTGGGACCTTATTCTGATATGTGGGAGGGGTGGGGGTGAGGGAGTGGGGGTCACTGCAGGCTCCGGGACAGGGGAAGGGCTCAGCGTTACAAGGGTGTAGAAACTGCAGGGTATGACATCCCACCCCCACTCCCTCTACATCAGTGCTCGGAATGAGCTTAACCTTCTCCATCAACATGTGGCCATTTTCACATTTTGCTCTTCGTGGGACCCTGCACAGCAAGGAGTGTGGGGGTGGGGTTGGGATGAAGATGGGAGTGTTGGAGGGAAAAGGAATACAGCTGAACCAGGTAGAGGTGGGCATGTTTAGTGGGGCTAGGTACAAGATCTAGGGAGGTGCTGGTGAGAGGTTAACTACCGTGTTCAGTCCGAGCCAGCTCCAAGTTGAAATGGGGGAGTGTAATATTTGTTGGTGGGTTCAGTGGGGGAGAGGCCTGTTTTCACATTGCAGACCGTGGAGGGGGTGGGCCTGGCTCCGACAAAGTGTTGAGGGAATCCCTCAGCGGTCCCACACACAGCTGCCGGTGGGATCTTACTGTGCACCACTGCAGCCTGTAGGTCACCCTCACATGTGATGCAATGCTATCCACAGGGCCCTGGGCTGAGTCTGCTGATGGCCTGATAGTGACTGTACTGAGTGGGTGTGTTGTCCCTCTATCACCCCCACTACCTCAGCCGAGACCCACCCCATCTCCCATCACCCCCTCAACCTCCAAAATGTGACATTGACATTGCAGATATCCATGAGACACAGCGGGGAGATGGGAACACATGGCAAACGTGAGGCAGGAGAGGGCATTGCTACTGAAACATCGAGGAAATGGGGGGAGTGAGGGACATTGATCATTCTCGAGCAGGAGACAGTCAACAGAGATGGATCCATGGATAGGGGCAGAGACAGAGACGGGGAGGGAGAGAGACAGGCGACTGGACACTTTGAAAGGTTCATCATTAATATTTCATGTAGAAACAGCACCAATCCCAGGTGGAGTGGGCAAGAGGTTTGTGCCTGGTGAATGGGAGTGGGCAGAGGGGAGCATTGGTCATTTCTTCGTGTTTTTTTACTGCCTCGCCAGAGTGTCAGAGAACAAGCTGGTGGGGACAGGTTAAACTCTGAGTGGGGAGATGGAGATGGACAGAGACACAGGCTCCGGGGAGTGACTCCCACCACTGAGTCTCTGCCCAGCCTCTCAGGAAATAAACCCTGGGGGCAGTCAGAAAGCATCTGCCCCTTGATCTCAGTTGAAATCTCTTCCATTTCTCTGGGTTCAAACCCAGGGGAAATGCTGATAAAATGGGGAAATGTTGGAGGTCAGTCAGTGGCGGGATTCCCTTTGTTTCTGTTTGTTTTTATTTCCATTTAATTTGATCAATTTCTGTCTGTCTGTTTTTCTCTCTCTCTTCCCCCACATCCCCTCCCAAAAAAACAGGGCACCTCTGTCTCTGTCTCTCTGTCTCTGTGCTGGGGCAGGCGGGGAGATATCTGACACTGAAGCTTGCAGACAGAGTGAGGCACACAGATTCTGGGAGTGGGGATGGCGGATGTGTGAGGGGTTGTGAATCTCAGCCCTGGAGTAAATATCTCTCCTGCCCTTCCCCTCAAACAGAAACACTGGGACAGTCCTGAGGCAGTTTGAGACATCTTCCTGTTCCCCGTTCTCTGGGTTTAAAATCAGGAGCTGTGCTGGTGTTAGGGTGGGGAGGGCGGGGTGGGGTGAGGTGAGGAGAGTGTGAGGTTGTGGGTGTTCAGGCATGTTCAGCAGTGGGATCTTGCTGTGCTGGGTGGGGAATGTCTCAGATTGCTGAAGTCAGCAAGTGGTGAGATTTTGCTGTGCTTTCAGTGCTTTTTAAAAATATTAGTCCATTTTCATTTCTCTCTGTCTTACCTCCACTCCCAAGGAGATTTTATTCAGGAGCTGAAACTCGGGATGATGCAGAGACAGAGAGAATCAAAGCATTCTGCCATGAGGAATCGTCAGACAGGAGCTGGGACCAGAGAGAGCGAGACCGAGAGAATTATAATAAACCATCCCGTGTCCTTGTCGTTCAATTCCACACTCACATGCTCACGGGGGAAATGAATTATGGGGTTCAGGCAGTCTCTGGAGTTTGGACCACAAGGGCGTGAGACCTGGGCTGGGGCTTGGGGGAGACAAAGGGATAAAAATGGGGCTGCTGCACAGTCTGATCCCACAGATTTCACTGCCTTCCTCTGCCTCCATATTCACAGCTTCTTAAATCTCTCACAGCTTTCTATAAATCTCCACCTCCCCCACATCCTTCAAATCTCCCCCATCAGCTCTCCCCCGACCCTCTGATATCCATTTTTCAAATCATTTGCTCTCTTCCAGTTCCATCGTTCAATCTTTCTGAACTCTGACCTTCCCCATTCACCTCTCTCTATACTTTCACTCTCTCGCTGTTCTATGGGATCTTGCTGTTCCTGCCTGACGGTCATTCTATCTGCATGCTCCCTCACTGTCTCTCCATTACCTACTCTCGATGGTATCTCTCTGCCTGCTCTTCTTTCACTCGATTTCTCTCTGTCCCTCTGTCTCTCTCTCTCTCTCTCTCTCTCTCTCTCCCTATCCTTTCCTATTTTCTCCCTGGGATTTCTCTCTCTCTCTCTGTCCGTCTTTTCTTGTTCTCTCCCTCGGATTTCTCCCTCCCTACCTGTCCTTTTCCATTCTATCCCTGGGTTTTCTCTCACTCTAAGTTGCTTTCTGTTTCTCTCCCTGAGTTTATTTCTCCCCCTCTCTCCCACTCTCTCTCTGCCCTTTTTCTTGTTCTCAATGGGATTTCTCTCTCTTCCCTGTCTGCCCTTCTGTCTCTCCCTGTGGTATTTTTGTTCTCTCTTGCTCTGTCTCTGCCCCTGGGTTTCCTCATTATGTCTCCCTCCCTGGGATCTTTCTGGCTCCCTCTGTCTCTCTCCCTTTCTGTTCCTCTGTCTCTCTCCTCTATCTTTCTCTGTGTGTCCTGTTTTCCCAGCCTCAGGTTTCACTGTCTCTCGGTCCATGTTTCTTTCTCGCTTGTCTGTCCTTCTGTCTCTCTCTGGGGTCTCTCTGTCCCTCTGTTTCTCTCTCCCTATCTTTCCATCTCCCTCTGTCTCTGTCCTACACCCTGGTATCTTTCTCTCCTTCCCCCTCCCCCCGCTTCTCTCTGTCACTCTCTCACTTTCCCTCCCTCCCTGGGTTCATCTGCCTGCCTGCCCATTGGTCTGTCTCCCTCCCTGGGGGTGTGCCACTCTGACTGCCTGCATCTCTCTGTCTCTCTCCCTAGGGTGGATTTGGGCCTTGTGCCAGAGAGCAGAGGGGTGAATAGTTGTTGGAGTGGGATCCTCCCTGTTTTCCTCTCTCCCTCTCTCTCTTTGTCTGTCCCCCCTCCTCATGACCTCATTCTTCTTCTGTCTCTCTATGCCTCTTCTCTCTCTCTCTCTGTCACTCTCTCGCTCTGTCTCTCTCGCCCTGTCTCTCACCCTTCTCCCTCCCTCTGTCTATTCCCACCTCTCACTCCCCATGTCTTGTCTCTCCCTTGGCCTGTCTGTGCCTCTTTTCTCCTCTGAGGTTCTCTCCCTCCCTTTCTATCAATGACCTTCTCTCCCCATCACTTGTCTCACCCTCTGATCTTCCTGTTCCCTGCCCCACCTGAGTTTCACCCTTGCCTGCTCTCTCTAAACTGAAAGGGTGGGGGGTTACCTGTCTCAATGAGGGGGGCAGGGTCTGCCTGGGGACCAGGATCTTGCTGTACTGTAAGGCAGTCAGTGAAAAGGCCCCTGAGTGTCTCGCCCTATGCCCTGTGACCTCTGCCCCCAGGGTGGGTGCAACGACTTGGTGATGTGGAGGGGGGAATTGTCCACAGAAGGAAATGCAGAGGGCCATTTATATACAGTGGAGTTGTGGTCACGAAGGAACTGGGAGGGGAGAGAAGCTCTATGGCGGGGTGGCAGTTACAAACTGAGCGTTGAAACATTTTGTGAAGGGCAAAATATTTGTGGGGTAAAACTCAAGATGGGGCATTTTGAAAGGGGTTGCAAACATTTGTTGAGGGGGCAATATTAGAAGGAGTGCAAAGTGGGGGAGTCCCAAAATTGGGAAGGAGGGCAAGCTTTGGGGGCAATATTGTGGAGAGTAACTGAAATGGGGGAAATAACAATATGAGGGAACAATATTTGACAGGTCGGGGCAAATTACTTATGGGGGGGGAGTGCAATATTGTTTTGGGGAGGCACAGGATTTGGAGATGGGGTACAATATTGTGATGGTAGGGAAAAAGTGGAGGACACATTTCTGGGGAGGTAAAAAGGGGCAAAACGTGGAGGCTGTGAAACATGTTGGGCAGAAGATTTGGGCAGGAGGCAGAAAATGGAGGAGAGGAGAATGTGAAATGAGGATGGCTCAAAATTGCATGCCACAAAATTCTAGGGGTCATTTTTGGCAGGGGTCATTTTAGGGGAGCATATTGGGAAGCATACATTTAAGGAAGGCGTTTGATAAGGTTCCCCATGGTAGGCTCATGCAGAAAGTAAGGGGGCATGGGATCGGGGGAAATGTGGCAGATTGGATTCAGAATTGGCTGACCCTTAGAAGACAAAGAATGGTAGTGGATGGAAAATATTCAACATGGTGCTCAGTTATAAGTGGTTTACCTCAAGGACCTGTTCTGGGTCCTCTTCTATTTGTGATTGTTGTGAATGATTTGGATGAAGGAGTGAAAGGGTGGATTATTAAGTTCACAGACGACATGAAGGGGTGTTGAGTTGTGGATAGTGTGGAGGACGGTTCTAGGTTACAAAGGGACATTGATAGGATGCAGAGCTGGGCAGAAAAGTGACAGATGGTGTTGAACCCTGGAAAGTCTGAGGTGATTCATTTTGGAAGGACAAATTTGAAAGCAGAATAAAGGGTTAACAGAAAGATTGTTGGCAGTGTGGAGGAGCAGAGGGACCTTGGGCTTCATGTCCACAGCTCCCTGAGAGCTGCCACCCAGGTGGATAGAGTTGTTAAGAAGGCACATAGTGTGTTAGCTTTCATTAATAGAGGGATTGAGTTCAAGAGCCGTGAAGTTATGCTCCAGCTGTACAAAAGCCTGGTCCGGCCACATCTGGAGTATTGTGTCCAGTTCTGGTCGCCTCATTACAGGAAAGATGTGGAATCATTGGAAAAGGTTCAGAGGAGATTTACCAGGATGTTGCCTGGAATGGAAGGAAAGTCTGACAAGGAAAGGTTGAGAGAGCCAGGGCTTTTCTCTTTAGAATGAAGGAGAATGAGAGGTGACTTGATAGAGGTGTACAAAATGATGAGCGATATAGATAGTGTGGACAGCCAGAGACTTTTTCCTAGGGTGGAGGTAGCTGTTACAAGGGGGCATAGATTTAAAGTGAGTGGCGGCAGATATAGAGGAGACGTCAGAGGGAGGTTCTTTACTCAGAGGGTGGTTGGGGCATGGAATGCATTTCTGGAGCAGAGAGTGGAGTTGGCCTCAGTAGGGACATTTGAGTGGCTATTAGATAGGCATGTGGATGACAATCTCAGGTAGGTTTGGAGGTTAGATAGGCCTTGGTTTTCGGGTAAACGTTTGGCACAACATCGTGGGCCGAAGAGCCTGTACTGTGCTATGTTCGAGGTACACTCGAGGGGGTGGCATATTTGAAGGGAGCTACTTGTGGGTTCTCATTGAGCTGAGTAGGGTAAGGGGAGGATGGGGATGAAGGAGGGAAAAGGGAAACAGCTGAAAGAGGGAGAGGTGGGTGTGGTGGGGGGTGGTGATAGGTACAGGATCTGGGGTGGGGGGATAGGGGAGAGGAGGTTACTGCAGTGTTCAGGCCGAGCCCAGCTCCAAGTTGAAATGGGAGAGTTCAGTGTTTGCTGGTGGGGGAGGCCCTTTTTGCACTTTGCAGCCTGTGGGATCTTGCTGTGTGGGGACAGCCTGCAGCTGTTTCTTTACAGTAGCGAGGCTACACTTTCCAAATTCAGATGTGGTGGGGCGGGTGAGGTGGGAGGGCTTCCGAAAGTGGGTGGAAATGATGCAGAAACGTTCAGGCTTCTTCAGTGTGGGGTAAGGGCATTGCAGGGGACAGCAGGTGGGATCCTGCTGTGCAGAATGTCCTTCATTCCTATGTCAGCTCCTCTCCTTGTGGGGCGCTGTGGGGGTGGGGGGATGGGGTCCTGCAGGTTGTTAAGGGAATCCATTGGAGGTCCTGCATACCGTAGTCTGTGGGATCGTGCTGTGTATCCCCTTTGGCAACATGTCACCGTCAGGCTGTCTGCAGGAACTCAGGCTGAGTTTTCTGACAGTCTGATAGTGGGTAGGGTGCATCATCCCTCCTTTTACCCCCCCAAGGTCAGACACTCCCCTCCCCAACACCTCTCGTCACCCCCTCACCCTCCAAAATGTGACAGTGACATTGCGAATGTCTCCCAGACACAGCGGGGAGATGGGAACATGTGGCAAATGTGAGGCAGGAGAGGGCATTGTTGTCAAATAGAGAGGGAATAGGGAGAGAGTGAGGCATTGAGCAATTATCGAGCAAGAGAAAGCTCAACAGAGATGGAGACAGTGATAGGGACAGAGAGAGAAAGCACAGGGCAGAAGGGAGAGAGAGAGAGAGAGGGGTGACTGTACCAGTGGAAGCTCATTTTTAATGTTTCATGTAGAAACAGCACCAATCCCAGACAGAATGGACACGGGGGCTGAGCCCAGTGAATGGGAGTAGACCGGGGGGAGGGGTATTGGTTTTGTTTTTCAACATCCCCCACCCCATAATGTCAGAGAACCAGCTGGAGGGGGCAGGTTAAACACGGAAGGAGGGAGAGACATAGGCCCTGTGGGGCCACTCCTACCACTGTGTCATTGCCCAGCCTCAGAAAATAAACCCTGGGGGCAGTCAGAAAGCATTTGCTCCTTGAATCCAGATGAAATCTGTTCCCATTCTCTGGATTTAAAATGAGGGGAAAGTGCTGAGAAATTGGGGAGATTTTGGAAGTCAGTCAGTGATGGGACCTCGTTTCAATCCTCGTTATTTTTGTTTCAAAATATATTGGCTTTGATGGGAGCAATTTCCATCTCTCTCTCCCTGGGAGATTTCTGAGAGACTGAAACTTGGGCACAGACAGAGGGAGACAGAGTCTGGGAATGGGGATGGGGGTGTGAATCCCAGCCTCTGGAGTAAACATTTCTCCCACCCCCCCTCCCCTCAAACAGAAACACTGGGACAGGTTGAGACACCTTCCTGTTCGCCGTTCTCTCAGTTTAACATCAGGGGCTCTGCTGGGGGAGTGGGAAGATGTCAGGTTGTGAAGTCCAACCAGCAATGGGATCTTGCTGTGCTTTTGATGCTTTTATTTATTTATTCAATTTTCATTTCTCTCTGCCTTTCCACACCTGCCCCTGAGGGGATTTGATTTGGGAGCTGAATCTCAGGATGATGTGATGTCGCTGCACAGTCTGATCCCACAGATTTCACTATCTCCCTCTCTCTCTGCCTCCATACTCTCAGCTTCCTGTACCTCCCACTGCTTTCTATAAATCTCTGTCTCCCCCACATCTTTCACATCTCCCCGTTCACCAATACCCCACCTCCTCAAGTCTCCTCCAACTCTCTCACCCCTTTCCCCAGTTTTTGCAGGAACTGTTTTAACGTTCAGCCTTTCCCATTTCTGAACTTCCCTGTCCACCTCTCTCCACACCTTTCTCTCTGCCCAGTGGGATCTTACTGTTCCTGCCTGATGGTCATTCTATCTGCGACCACCCCTCTCTGTCTCTCCATCACTCACTCTCCATGGTATCTATTTGCTCTCCTCTCCTTCGATTTCTCTCTGTATCTGTCCTTTCTTGTTCTCTCCCTGGGATTTCTCTCTCTCTCTCTGTCAGTCCTTCTCTCTCTGTACTCTGGATTTATTCCCCACTCTCACCTCTTTGCCCTTTTCCTTGCTCTGAATGAAATTTCTCTCTCTCACCGTGGCTTTATTCTTCTCTCTCTGCTCCTTTCTTTGGGTTTTGTCTTGTCTCTCTCGCTGGTTTCTTTTGCTCTCTACTCCCTCTCTGTCTCTATCCCAGGCCCGTGCCTCAATCCCTTCTGTCCTCCCAGATCCCAGTCAGTTCCCAGCTGTCTCTACCTGACATGTACCTCTCTCAGGCACAGAGCAGAGTAAGAGGCTTCTTTGTGAGATTAAAGCAGGATGTGAGGTGGTGTGAGAGAAAGCAACAACTCAAATGTTCTGTCCAATGGCTCCTGTCTGTCTCTCCCTTCCCCCTAAAACAGTCACTCCCTTTCTCTCACACTCCTTCTCTCTCTCTCTCTCTCTCTCTCTCACACACACAGAGACAGACACACACACACATTTCCCCAGGCCTGAAAT
>NW_026728483.1:2500-5000 GCF_030684315.1 Stegostoma tigrinum
CCCTAACCCTAACCCTAACCCTAACCCTAACCCTAACCCTAACCCTAACCCTAACCCTAACCCTAACCCTAACCCTAACCCTAACCCTAACCCTAACCCTAACCCTAACCCTAACCCTAACCCTAACCCTAACCCTAACCCTAACCCTAACCCTAACCCTAACCCTAACCCTAACCCTAACCCTAACCCTAACCCTAACCCTAACCCTAACCCTAACCCTAACCCTAACCCTAACCCTAACCCTAACCCTAACCCTAACCCTAACCCTAACCCTAACCCTAACCCTAACCCTAACCCTAACCCTAACCCTAACCCTAACCCTAACCCTAACCCTAACCCTAACCCTAACCCTAACCCTAACCCTAACCCTAACCCTAACCCTAACCCTAACCCTAACCCTAACCCTAACCCTAACCCTAACCCTAACCCTAACCCTAACCCTAACCCTAACCCTAACCCTAACCCTAACCCTAACCCTAACCCTAACCCTAACCCTAACCCTAACCCTAACCCTAACCCTAACCCTAACCCTAACCCTAACCCTAACCCTAACCCTAACCCTAACCCTAACCCTAACCCTAACCCTAACCCTAACCCTAACCCTAACCCTAACCCTAACCCTAACCCTAACCCTAACCCTAACCCTAACCCTAACCCTAACCCTAACCCTAACCCTAACCCTAACCCTAACCCTAACCCTAACCCTAACCCTAACCCTAACCCTAACCCTAACCCTAACCCTAACCCTAACCCTAACCCTAACCCTAACCCTAACCCTAACCCTAACCCTAACCCTAACCCTAACCCTAACCCTAACCCTAACCCTAACCCTAACCCTAACCCTAACCCTAACCCTAACCCTAACCCTAACCCTAACCCTAACCCTAACCCTAACCCTAACCCTAACCCTAACCCTAACCCTAACCCTAACCCTAACCCTAACCCTAACCCTAACCCTAACCCTAACCCTAACCCTAACCCTAACCCTAACCCTAACCCTAACCCTAACCCTAACCCTAACCCTAACCCTAACCCTAACCCTAACCCTAACCCTAACCCTAACCCTAACCCTAACCCTAACCCTAACCCTAACCCTAACCCTAACCCTAACCCTAACCCTAACCCTAACCCTAACCCTAACCCTAACCCTAACCCTAACCCTAACCCTAACCCTAACCCTAACCCTAACCCTAACCCTAACCCTAACCCTAACCCTAACCCTAACCCTAACCCTAACCCTAACCCTAACCCTAACCCTAACCCTAACCCTAACCCTAACCCTAACCCTAACCCTAACCCTAACCCTAACCCTAACCCTAACCCTAACCCTAACCCTAACCCTAACCCTAACCCTAACCCTAACCCTAACCCTAACCCTAACCCTAACCCTAACCCTAACCCTAACCCTAACCCTAACCCTAACCCTAACCCTAACCCTAACCCTAACCCTAACCCTAACCCTAACCCTAACCCTAACCCTAACCCTAACCCTAACCCTAACCCTAACCCTAACCCTAACCCTAACCCTAACCCTAACCCTAACCCTAACCCTAACCCTAACCCTAACCCTAACCCTAACCCTAACCCTAACCCTAACCCTAACCCTAACCCTAACCCTAACCCTAACCCTAACCCTAACCCTAACCCTAACCCTAACCCTAACCCTAACCCTAACCCTAACCCTAACCCTAACCCTAACCCTAACCCTAACCCTACCCTAACCCTAACCCTAACCCTAACCCTAACCCTAACCCTAACCCTAACCCTAACCCTAACCCTAACCCTAACCCTAACCCTAACCCTAACCCTAACCCTAACCCTAACCCTAACCCTAACCCTAACCCTAACCCTAACCCTAACCCTAACCCTAACCCTAACCCTAACCCTAACCCTAACCCTAACCCTAACCCTAACCCTAACCCTAACCCTAACCCTAACCCTAACCCTAACCCTAACCCTAACCCTAACCCTAACCCTAACCCTAACCCTAACCCTAACCCTAACCCTAACCCTAACCCTAACCCTAACCCTAACCCTAACCCTAACCCTAACCCTAACCCTAACCCTAACCCTAACCCTAACCCTAACCCTAACCCTAACCCTAACCCTAACCCTAACCCTAACCCTAACCCTAACCCTAACCCTAACCCTAACCCTAACCCTAACCCTAACCCTAACCCTAACCCTAACCCTAACCCTAACCCTAACCCTAACCCTAACCCTAACCCTAACCCTAACCCTAACCCTAACCCTAACCCTAACCCTAACCCTAACCCTAACCCTAACCCTAGACCCTAACCCTAACCCTAACCCTAACCCTAACCCTAACCCTAACCCTAACCCTAACCCTAACCCTAACCCTAACCCTAACCCTAACCCTAACCCTAACCCTAACCCTAACCCTAACCCTAACCCTAACCCTAACCCTAACCCTAACCCTAACCCTAACCCTAACCCTAACCCTAACCCTAACCCTAACCCTAACCCTAACCCTAACCCT